>NC_054468.1:237343780-237620566 GCF_017639515.1 Carcharodon carcharias
ACAGGCACGGACAGGTGAGGACAGGCGCGGACAGGTGTGGACAGACACGGACAGGTGCGGAGAGGCACGGACAGGTGTGGACAGGCACGGACAGGTGTGGACAGGCGCGGACAGGTGTGGACAGACACGGACAGGTGTGGACAGGCACGGACAGGTGTGGACAGGCGCGGACAGGTGTGGACAGACACGGACAGGTGCGGACAGGCACGGACAGGCACGGACAGGCACGGACAGGTGTGGACAGGCACAGACAGGTGTGGACAGGCACGGACAGGTGTGGACAGACACGGACAGGCACGGACAGGTGTGGACAGACACAGACAGGTGTGGACAGGCACAGACAGGTGTGGACAGGCACGGACAGACACGGACAGGTGTGGACAGGCACAGACAGGTGTGGACAGGCACGGACAGGCACGGACAGGTGTGGACAGACACAGACAGGTGTGGACAGGCACAGACAGGTGTGGACAGGCACAGACAGGCACGGACAGGTGCGGACAGGCATGGAAGGGCACGGACAGGTGTGGACAGGCACGGACAGGCACGGACAGGCACGGACAGGCACGGACAGGTGTGGACAGGCGCGGACAGGTGTGGACAGGCACGGACAGGTGTGGACAGTTGTGGCAGGCGCGGACAGGTGTGGACAGACACGGACAGGTGTGGACAGGTGTGGACAGGCACGGACAGGCGCGGACAGGTGTGGCAGGCGCGGACAGGTGTGGACAGACACGGACAGGTGTGGACAGGTGCGGACAGGCACGGACAGACACGGACAGGTGTGGACAGACACGGACAGGTGTGGACAGGTGTGGACAGGCACGGACAGGCGCGGACAGGTGTGGACAGACACGGACAGGTGCGGTCAGGCACGGACAGACACGGACAGGTGTGGACAGGCACGGACAGGCACGGACAGACACGGACAGACACGGACAGGCACGGACAGGTGTGGACAGGCACGGACAGGCGCGGACAGGCACGGACAGGTGCGGACAGATGTGGACAGACACGGACAGGTGCGGACAGGCACGGACAGGTGTGGACAGGCACGGACAGGCGCGGACAGGTGTGGACAGGCACGGACAGGCGCGGACAGGTGTGGACAGACACGGACAGGTGCGGTCAGGCACGGACAGGCACGGACAGACACGGACAGACACGGACAGGCACGGACAGGTGTGGACAGACACGGACAGGTGCGGACAGGCACGGACAGGTGTGGACAGGCACGGACAGGTGTGGACAGGTGTGGACAGGTGTGGACAGACACGGACAGGTGCGGAGAGGCACGGACAGGCACGGACAGGTGTGGACAGGCGCGGACAGGTGTGGACAGACGCGGACAGGTGCGGACAGGCACGGACAGGTGCAGACAGGCACGGACAGGTGTGGACAGGCGCGGACAGGTGTGGACAGACACGGACAGGTGCGGAGAGGCACGGACAGGTGTGGACAGGCACGGACAGGTGTGGACAGGCGCGGACAGGTGTGGACAGACACGGACAGGTGTGGACAGGCACGGACAGGTGTGGACAGGCGCGGACAGGTGTGGACAGACACGGACAGGTGCGGACAGGCACGGACAGGCACGGACAGGCACGGACAGGTGTGGACAGGCACAGACAGGTGTGGACAGGCACGGACAGGTGTGGACAGACACGGACAGGCACGGACAGGTGTGGACAGACACAGACAGGTGTGGACAGGCACAGACAGGTGTGGACAGGCACGGACAGACACGGACAGGTGTGGACAGGCACAGACAGGTGTGGACAGGCACGGACAGGCACGGACAGGTGTGGACAGACACAGACAGGTGTGGACAGGCACAGACAGGTGTGGACAGGCACGGACAGGCACGGACAGGTGTGGAGAGGCACAGACAGGTGTGGACAGGCACGGACAGGCACGGACAGGCACGGACAGGTGTGGACAGGCACGGACAGGTGTGGACAGGCACGGACAGGTGTGGACAGGCACGGACAGGTGTGGACAGTCACGGACAGGCAAGGACAGGCACGGACAGGTGTGGACAGGCACGGACAGGTGTGGACAGGCACAGACAGGCATGGACAGGCACGGAAGGTGTGGACAGGCACAGACAGGCATGGACAGGCACGGAAGGTGTGGACAGGCACGGACAGGTGTGGACAGGCACGGACAGGTGTGGACAGGCACGGACAGGCACGGACAGGTGTGGACAGACACGGACAGGTGTGGACAGGTGCGGACAGGCACGGACAGACACGGACAGGTGTGGACAGACACGGACAGGTGTGGACAGGTGTGGACAGGCACGGACAGGCGCGGACAGGTGTGGACAGACACGGACAGGTGCGGTCAGGCACGGACAGACACGGACAGGTGTGGACAGGCACGGACAGGCACGGACAGACACGGACAGACACGGACAGGCACGGACAGGTGTGGACAGGCACGGACAGGCGCGGACAGGCACGGACAGGTGCGGACAGGTGTGGACAGACACGGACAGGTGCGGACAGGCACGGACAGGTGTGGACAGGCACGGACAGGCGCGGACAGGTGTGGACAGGCACGGACAGGCGCGGACAGGTGTGGACAGACACGGACAGGTGCGGTCAGGCACGGACAGACACGGACAGGTGTGGACAGGCACGGACAGGCACGGACAGACACGGACAGACACGGACAGGCACGGACAGGTGTGGACAGACACGGACAGGTGCGGACAGGCACGGACAGGTGTGGACAGGCACGGACAGGTGTGGACAGGTGTGGACAGGTGTGGACAGACACGGACAGGTGCGGAGAGGCACGGACAGGCACGGACAGGTGTGGACAGGCGCGGACAGGTGTGGACAGACGCGGACAGGTGCGGACAGGCACGGACAGGTGCAGAGAGGCACGGACAGGTGTGGACAGGCGCGGACAGGTGTGGACAGACACGGACAGGTGCGGAGAGGCACGGACAGGTGTGGACAGGCACGGACAGGTGTGGACAGGCGCGGACAGGTGTGGACAGACACGGACAGGTGTGGACAGGCACGGACAGGTGTGGACAGGCGCGGACAGGTGTGGACAGACACGGACAGGTGCGGACAGGCACGGACAGGCACGGACAGGCACGGACAGGTGTGGACAGGCACAGACAGGTGTGGACAGGCACGGACAGGTGTGGACAGACACGGACAGGCACGGACAGGTGTGGACAGACACAGACAGGTGTGGACAGGCACAGACAGGTGTGGACAGGCACGGACAGACACGGACAGGTGTGGACAGGCACAGACAGGTGTGGACAGGCACGGACAGGCACGGACAGGTGTGGACAGACACAGACAGGTGTGGACAGGCACAGACAGGTGTGGACAGGCACGGACAGGCACGGACAGGTGTGGAGAGGCACAGACAGGTGTGGACAGGCACGGACAGGCACGGACAGGCACGGACAGCCACGGACAGGCACGGACAGGTGTGGACAGGCACGGACAGGTGTGGACAGGCACGGACAGGTGTGGACAGTCACGGACAGGCAAGGACAGGCACGGACAGGTGTGGACAGGCACGGACAGGTGTGGACAGTCATAGACAGGCACGGACAGGCACAGAGAGGTGCAGAGAGGTGTGGACAGGCACGGACAGGCACGGACAGGCACGGACAGGTGTGGACAGGCACGGACAGGTGTGGACAGGCACGGACAGGTGTGGACGGGCACGGACAGGCACGGACAGGCACGGACAGGCACGGACAGGTGTGGACAGGCACGGATAGGCACGGACAGGCATGGACAGGTGTGGACAGGCACGGACAGGCACGGACAGGCACGGACAGGTGTGGACAGGTGTGGACAGGCACGGACAGGTGTGGACAGGCACGGACAGGCACGGACAGGCACGGACAGGCACAGACAGGCACGGACAAGTGTGGACAGGCACGGACACGTGTGGACAGGCACGGACAGGCACGGACAGGCACGGACAGGTGTGGACAGGTGTGGACAGGCACGGACAGGCACGGACAGGTGTGGACAGGTGTGGACAGGCACAGACAGGCACGGACAGTTGTGGACAGGCACGGACAGTCACGGACAGTTGTGGACAGGCACGGACAGGCACGGACAGGCACGGACAGGTGAGGACAGGTGTGGACAGGTGTGGACAGGCACGGACAGGCATGGACAGGTGTGGACAGGCACGGACAGGCACGGACAGGTGTGGACAGGCACAGACAGGCACGGACAGGTGTGGACAGGCACGGACAGGCAGGGACAGGTGTGGACAGGTGTGGACAGGTGTGGACAGGCACGGACAGGCACGGACAGGTGTGGACAGGCACGGACAGGCGGGGACTGGTGTGGACAGGCACAGACAGGCGTGGACAGGCACGGACAGGTGTGGACAGGCACGGACAGGCATGGACAGGCACGGACAGGCATGGACAGGCACGGACAGGCATGGACAGGCACCGACAGGTATGGACAGGTGTGGACAGGTCTGGACAGGCACGGACAGGCACGGACAGGCACGGACAGGCATGGACAGGCACGGACAGGTGTGGACAGGCACGGACAGGCATGGACAGTTGTGGACAGGTGCGGACAGGCACGGACAAGCACGGACAGGCACGGACAGGTGTGGGCAGGCACGGACAGGCACGGACAGGCACGGACAGGTGTGGACAGGCACGGACAGGCACGGACAGGTCTGGACAGGCACGGACAGGCACGGACAGGCACGGACAGGCATGGACAGGCACGGACAGGTGTGGACAGGCACGGACAGGCACGGACAGGTGTGGACAGGTGTGGACAGGCACGGACAGGTGTGGACAGGCACGGACAGGCACGGACAGGTGTGGACAGCCATGGACAGGCACGGACAGGCGCGGACAGGCACGGACAGGCACGGACAGGCACGGACAGGCACGGAAAGGTGTGGACAGGTGTGGACAGGCACGGACAGGTGTGGACAGGTGTGGACAGGCACGGACACGCACGGACTGGTGTGGACAGGCACGGACAGGTGTGGACAGGTGTGGACAGGCACGGACAGGTGTGGACAGGCACGGACAGGTGTGGACAGGTGTGGACAGGCACGGACAGGCACGGACAGGTGTGGACAGGCACTGACAGGCGTGGACAGACACGGACAGGTGTGGACAGGTACGGACAGGCACGGGCAGACACGGACAGGCACGGACAGGCACGGACAGGTGTGGACAGGCACGGACAGGCACGGCCAGGCGCGGACAGGCACGGACAGGCACGGACAGGCACGGACAGGCACGGACAGGCACGGACAGGTGTGGACAGGCACGGACAGGCACGGACAGGCAGGGACAGGCACGGACAGGTGTGGACAGGCACGGACAGGCGCGGACAGGTGTGGACAGGCACAGACAGGCGTGGACAGGCACGGACAGGTGTGGACAGGCACGGACAGGCACGGACAGGTGTGGACAGGTGTGGACAGGCACGGACAGGCATGGACAGGTGTGGACCGGCACGGACAGGTGTGGACAGACACGGACAGGTGTGGACAGGTGTGGACAGGCACGGACAGGCGCGGACAGGTGTGGACAGACACGGACAGGTGCGGTCAGGCACGGACAGACACGGACAGGTGTGGACAGGCACGAACAGGCACGGACAGACACGGACAGACACGGACAGGCACGGACAGGTGTGGACAGGCACGGACAGGCGCGGACAGGCACGGACAGGCGCGGACAGGTGTGGACAGACACGGACAGGTGCGGACAGTCACGGACAGGTGTGGACAGGCACGGACAGGCACGGACAGGCACGGACAGGCAAGGACAGGTGTGGACAGGCGAGGACAGGCGCGGACAGGTGTGGACAGGCACGGACAGGCGCGGACAGGTGTGGACAGACACGGACAGGTGCGGACAGGCACGGACAGGTGTGGACAGGCACGGACATGTGTGGACAGGTGTGGACAGGTGTGGACAGATACGGACAGGTGCGGAGAGGCACGGACAGGCACGGACAGGTGTGGACAGGCGCGGACAGGTGTGGACTGACGCGGACAGGTGCGGACAGGCACGGACAGGTGCAGACAGGCACGGACAGGTGTGGACAGGCGCGGACAGGTGTGGACAGACACGGACAGGTGCGGAGAGGCACGGACAGGTGTGGACAGGCACGGACAGGTGTGGACAGGCGCGGACAGGTGTGGACAGACACGGACAGATGTGGACAGGCACGGACAGGTGTGGACAGGCGCGGACAGGTGTGGACAGACACGGACAGGTGCGGACCGGCACGGACAGGCACGGACAGGCACGGACAGGTGTGGACAGGCACAGACAGGTGCGGACAGGCACAGACAGGCACGGACAGGTGTGGACAGACACGGACAGGTGTGGACAGGCACGGACAGGTGTGGACAGGCACGGAGAGTTGTGGACAGGCACAGACAGGTGTGGACAGGCACGGACAGGTGTGGACAGGCACGGACAGGTGTGGACAGACACGGACAGGTGCGGACAGGCACGGACAGGCACGGACAGGCACGGACAGGTGTGGACAGGCACAGACAGGTGTGGACAGGCACGGACAGGTGTGGACAGACACGGACAGGCACGGACAGGTGTGGACAGACACAGACAGGTG
Source organism: Carcharodon carcharias (assembly GCF_017639515.1). Classification (NCBI taxonomy): domain Eukaryota; kingdom Metazoa; phylum Chordata; class Chondrichthyes; order Lamniformes; family Lamnidae; genus Carcharodon; species Carcharodon carcharias. Next base: position 237,350,404 of record NC_054468.1, read on the forward strand.
TGGACAGGCACAGACAGGTGTGGACAGGCACGGACAGACACGGACAGGTGTGGACAGGCACAGACAGGTGTGGACAGGCACGGACAGGCACGGAGAGGTGTGGACAGACACAGACAGGTGTGGACAGGCACAGACAGGTGTGGACAGGCACGGACAGGCACGGACAGGTGTGGAGAGGCACAGACAGGTGTGGACAGGCACGGACAGGCACGGACAGGCACGGACAGCCACGGACAGGCACGGACAGGTGTGGACAGGCACGGACAGGTGTGGACAGGCACGGACAGGTGTGGACAGTCACGGACAGGCAAGGACAGGCACGGACAGGTGTGGACAGGCACGGACAGGTGTGGACAGTCACGGACAGGCACGGACAGGCACGGACAGGCACAGAGAGGTGCAGAGAGGTGTGGACAGGCACGGACAGGCACGGACAGGCACGGACAGGTGTGGACAGGCACGGACAGGTGTGGACAGGCACGGACAGGTGTGGACGGGCACGGACAGGCACGGACAGGCACGGACAGGTGTGGACAGGCACGGATAGGCACGGACAGGCATGGACAGGTGTGGACAGGCACGGACAGGCACGGACAGGCACGGACAGGTGTGGACAGGTGTGGACCGGCACGGACAGGTGTGGACAGGCACGGACAGGCACGGACAGGCACGGACAGGCACGGACAGGCACGGACAAGTGTGGACAGGCACGGACACGTGTGGACAAGCACGGACAGGCACGGACAGGCACGGACAGGTGTGGACAGGTGTGGACAGGCACGGACAGGCACGGACAGGTGTGGACAGGTGTGGACAGGCACAGACAGGCACGGACAGGTGTGGACAGGCACGGACAGTCACGGACAGTTGTGGACAGGCACGGACAGGCACGGACAGGCACGGACAGGTGAGGACAGGTGTGGACAGGTGTGGACAGGCACGGACAGGCACGGACAGGTGTGGACAGGCACGGACAGGCACGGACAGGTGTGGACAGGCACAGACAGGCACGGACAGGTGTGGACAGGCACGGACAGGCACGGACAGGTGTGGACAGGCACGGACAGGCATGGACAGGCACGGACTGGTGTGGACAGGTGTGGACAGGTGTGGAGAGGCACGGACAGGCACGGACAGGCACGGACAGGCATGGACAGGCACGGAAAGGTGTGGACAGGCACGGACAGGCACGGACAGGCACGGACAGGCACTGACAGGCATGGACAGGCACGGACAGACACGGACGGGTGTGGACAGGCACGGACAGGCACGGACAGGTGTGGACAGGCACGGACAGGCATGGACAGGCACGGACAGGCACAGACAGGTGTGGACAGGCACGGACAGGCACGGACAGGTGTGGACAGGTGTGGACAGGCACGGACAGGCACGGACAGGCACGGACAGGCATGGACAGGCACGGACAGGTGTGGACAGGCACGGACAGGCACTGACAGGCATGGACAGGCACGGACAGGTGTGGACAGGCACGGACAGGCACGGACAGACACGGACAGGCACGGACAGGCATGGACAGGCAAGGACAGGCACGGACAGGCACGGACAGGTGTGGACAGGCACGGACAGGTGTGGACAGGCACGGACGGGCACAGACAGGCACGGACAGACGCAGATAGGCACGGACAGACGCAGACAGGCACGGACAGGCACGGACGGGCACAGACAGGCACGGACAGACGCAGATAGGCACGGACAGACGCAGACAGGCACTGACAGATGCAGACAGGCACGGACAGGTGTGGACAGGCACGGACAGGTGTGGACAGGCACGGACAGGTGTGGACAGGCACGGACAGGCACGGACAGGCACGGACAGGTGTGGACAGGCACGGACAGGCACGGACAGGTGTCGACAGGTGTGGACAGGCACAGACAGGCACGGACAGGTGTGGACAGTCACGGACAGGCACAGACAGGTGATGACAGGCACGGACAGGCATGGAAAGGCACGGACAGGTGTGGACAGGCACGGACAGGCACGGACAGGCAGGGACAGGCACGGACAGGTGTGGACAGGCACGGACAGGCACGGACAGGTCTGGACAGGCACGGACAGGCACGGACAGGCACGGACAGGCATGGACAGGCACGGACAGGTGTGGACAGGCACGGACAGGCACGGACAGGCACGGACAGGTGTGGACAGGCACGGACAGGCACGGACAGGTGTCGACAGGTGTGGACAGGCACAGACAGGCACGGACAGGTGTGGACAGTCACGGACAGGCACAGACAGGTGATGACAGGCACGGACAGGCATGGACAGGCACGGACAGGTGTGGACAGGCACGGACAGGCACGGACAGGCAGGGACAGGCACGGACAGGTGTGGACAGGCACGGACAGGCACGGACAGGTCTGGACAGGCACGGACAGGCACGGACAGGCACGGACAGGCATGGACAGGCACGGACAGGTGTGGACAGGCACGGACAGGCACGGACAGGTGTGGACAGGTGTGGACAGGCACGGACAGGTGTGGACAGGCACGGACAGGCACGGACAGGTGTGGACAGCCATGGACAGGCACGGACAGGCGCGGACAGGCACGGACAGGCACGGACAGGCACGGACAGGCACGGAAAGGTGTGGACAGGTGTGGACAGGCACGGACAGGTGTGGACAGGTGTGGACAGGCACGGACACGCACGGACTGGTGTGGACAGGCACGGACAGGTGTGGACAGGTGTGGACAGGCACGGACAGGTGTGGACAGGCACGGACAGGTGTGGACAGGTGTGGACAGGCACGGACAGGCACGGACAGGTGTGGACAGGCACTGACAGGCGTGGACAGACACGGACAGGTGTGGACAGGCACGGACAGGCACGGGCAGACACGGACAGGCACGGACAGGCACGGACAGGTGTGGACAGGCACGGACAGGCACGGCCAGGCGCGGACAGGCACGGACAGGCACGGACAGGCACGGACAGGCACGGACAGGCACGGACAGGTGTGGACAGGCACGGACAGGCACGGACAGGCAGGGACAGGCACGGACAGGTGTGGACAGGCACGGACAGGCGCGGACAGGTGCGGACAGGCACAGACAGGCGTGGACAGGCACGGACAGGTGTGGACAGGCACGGACAGGCACGGACAGGTGTGGACAGGTGTGGACAGGCACGGACAGGCATGGACAGGTGTGGACCGGCACGGACAGGTGTGGACAGACACGGACAGGTGTGGACAGGTGTGGACAGGCACGGACAGGCGCGGACAGGTGTGGACAGACACGGACAGGTGCGGTCAGGCACGGACAGACACGGACAGGTGTGGACAGGCACGAACAGGCACGGACAGACACGGACAGACACGGACAGGCACGGACAGGTGTGGACAGGCACGGACAGGCACGGACAGGTGTGGACAGGCGCGGACAGGTGTGGACAGACACGGACAGGTGCGGACCGGCACGGACAGGCACGGACAGGCACGGACAGGTGTGGACAGGCACAGACAGGTGCGGACAGGCACAGACAGGCACGGACAGGTGTGGACAGACACGGACAGGTGTGGACAGGCACGGACAGGTGTGGACAGGCACGGAGAGTTGTGGACAGGCACAGACAGGTGTGGACAGGCACGGACAGGTGTGGACAGGCACGGACAGGTGTGGACAGACACGGACAGGTGCGGACAGGCACGGACAGGCACGGACAGGCACGGACAGGTGTGGACAGGCACAGACAGGTGTGGACAGGCACGGACAGGTGTGGACAGACACGGACAGGCACGGACAGGTGTGGACAGACACAGACAGGTGTGGACAGGCACAGACAGGTGTGGACAGGCACGGACAGACACGGACAGGTGTGGACAGGCACAGACAGGTGTGGACAGGCACGGACAGGCACGGACAGGTGTGGACAGACACAGACAGGTGTGGACAGGCACAGACAGGTGTGGACAGGCACGGACAGGCACGGACAGGTGTGGAGAGGCACAGACAGGTGTGGACAGGCACGGACAGGCACGGACAGGCACGGACAGCCACGGACAGGCACGGACAGGTGCGGACAGGCACGGACAGGTGTGGACAGGCACGGACAGGTGTGGACAGTCACGGACAGGCAAGGACAGGCACGGACAGGTGTGGACAGGCACGGACAGGTGTGGACAGTCACGGACAGGCACGGACAGGCACGGACAGGCACAGAGAGGTGCAGAGAGGTGTGGACAGGCACGGACAGGCACGGACAGGCACGGACAGGTGTGGACAGGCACGGACAGGTGTGGACAGGCACGGACAGGTGTGGACGGGCACGGACAGGCACGGACAGGCACGGACAGGTGTGGACAGGCACGGATAGGCACGGACAGGCATGGACAGGTGTGGACAGGCACGGACAGGCACGGACAGGCACGGACAGGTGTGGACAGGTGTGGACCGGCACGGACAGGTGTGGACAGGCACGGACAGGCACGGACAGGCACGGACAGGCACGGACAGGCACGGACAAGTGTGGACAGGCACGGACACGTGTGGACAAGCACGGACAGGCACGGACAGGCACGGACAGGTGTGGACAGGTGTGGACAGGCACGGACAGGCACGGACAGGTGTGGACAGGTGTGGACAGGCACAGACAGGCACGGACAGGTGTGGACAGGCACGGACAGTCACGGACAGTTGTGGACAGGCACGGACAGGCACGGACAGGCACGGACAGGTGAGGACAGGTGTGGACAGGTGTGGACAGGCACGGACAGGCACGGACAGGTGTGGACAGGCACGGACAGGCACGGACAGGTGTGGACAGGCACAGACAGGCACGGACAGGTGTGGACAGGCACGGACAGGCACGGACAGGTGTGGACAGGCACGGACAGGCATGGACAGGCACGGACTGGTGTGGACAGGTGTGGACAGGTGTGGACAGGCACGGACAGGCACGGACAGGCACGGACAGGCATGGACAGGCACGGAAAGGTGTGGACAGGAACGGACAGGCACGGACAGGCACGGACAGGCACTGACAGGCATGGACAGGCACGGACAGACACGGACGGGTGTGGACAGGCACGGACAGGCACGGACAGGTGTGGACAGGCACGGACAGGCATGGACAGGCACGGACAGGCACAGACAGGTGTGGACAGGCACGGACAGGCACGGACAGGTGTGGACAGGTGTGGACAGGCACGGACAGGCACGGACAGGCACGGACAGGCATGGACAGGCACGGACAGGTGTGGACAGGCACGGACAGGCACGGACAAGTGTGGACAGGCACGGACAGGCACTGACAGGCATGGACAGGCACGGACAGGTGTGGACAGTCACGGAAAGGCACGGACAGGCATGGACAGGCACGGACAGACACGGACGGGTGTGGACAGGCACGGACAAGCACGGACAGGTGTGGACAGGCACGGACAGGCACTGACAGGCATGGACAGGCACGGACAGGTGTGGACAGGCACGGACAGGCACGGACAGACACGGACAGGCACGGACAGGCATGGACAGGCAAGGACAGGCACGGACAGGCACGGACAGGTGTGGACAGGCACGGACAGGTGTGGACAGGCACGGACGGGCACAGACAGGCACGGACAGACGCAGATAGGCACGGACAGACGCAGACAGGCACGGACAGGCACGGACGGGCACAGACAGGCACGGACAGACGCAGATAGGCACGGACAGACGCAGACAGGCACTGACAGATGCAGACAGGCACGGACAGGTGTGGACAGGCACGGACAGGTGTGGACAGGCACGGACAGGTGTGGACAGGCACGGACAGGCACGGACAGGCACGGACAGGTGTGGACAGGCACGGACAGGCACGGACAGGTGTCGACAGGTGTGGAGAGGCACAGACAGGCACGGACAGGTGTGGACAGTCACGGACAGGCACAGACAGGTGATGACAGGCACGGACAGGCATGGACAGGCACGGACAGGTGTGGACAGGCACGGACAGGCACGGACAGGCAGGGACAGGCACGGACAGGTGTGGACAGGCACGGACAGGCGCGGACAGGTGTGGACAGGCACAGACAGGCGTGGACAGGCACGGACAGGTGTGGACAGGCACGGACAGGCATGGACAGGCACGGAGAGGCACGGACAGGCACGGACAGGTGTGGACAGGTGTGGACAGGCACGGACAGGCATGGACAGGTGTGGACCGGCACGGACAGGTGTGGACAGGCACGGACAGGTGTGGAGAGGTGTGGACAGGTGTGGACAGGCACGGACAGGCACGGACAGGTGTGGAGAGGTGTGGACAGGTGTGGACAGGCACGGAAAGGCACGGACAGGTGTGGACAGGCACGGACAGGTGTGGACAGGCACGGACAGGTGTGGACAGGCACGGACAGGTGTGGACAGGCACCCACAGGCACGGACAGGTGTGGACAGACACAGACAGGCACGGACAGGCACGGACAGGCACGGACAGGTGTGGACAGGCACGGACAGGCATGGACAGGCACGGACAGGCATGGACAGGCACGGACAGGCATGGACAGGCACCGACAGGCATGGACAGGTGTGGACAGGTCTGGACAGGCACGGACAGGCACGGACAGGCACGGACAGGCATGGACAGGCACGGACAGGTGTGGACAGGCACGGACAGGCATGGACAGGTGTGGACAGGTCTGGACAGGCACGGACAGGCACGGACAGGCACGGACAGGTGTGGACAGGCACGGACAGGTGTGGACAGGCATGGACAGGTGTGGACAGACATGGACAGGTGCGGACAGGCACAGACAGGTGCGGACTGGTGCGGACAGGCACGGACATGTGTGGACAGGCACGGACAGGTGCGGACAGACACGGACAGGCACGGAAAGGCACGGACAGGCACGGACTGGTGTGGACAGGTGTGGACAGGTGTGGACAGGCACGGACAGGCACGGACAGGCACGGACAGGCATGGACAGGCACGGAAAGGTGTGGACAGGCACGGACAGGCACGGACAGGTGTGGACAGGCACGGACAGGCACTGACAGGCATGGACAGGCACGGACAGACACGGACGGGTGTGGACAGGCACGGACAGGCACGGACAGGTGTGGACAGGCACGGACAGGCATGGACAGGCACGGACAGGCACGGACAGGTGTGGACAGGCACGGACAGGCACGGACAGACACGGACAGGCACGGACAGGCATGGACAGGCAAGGACAGGCACGGACAGGCACGGACAGGTGTGGACAGGCACGGACAGGTGTGGACAGGCACGGACAGGTGTGGACAGGCACGGACAGGCACGGACAGGCACGGACAGGTGTGGACAGGCACGGACAGGCACGGACAGGTGTCGACAGGTGTGGACAGGCACAGACAGGCACGGACAGGTGTGGACAGTCACGGACAGGCACAGACAGGTGATGACAGGCACGGACAGGCATGGACAGGCACGGACAGGTGTGGACAGGCACGGACAGGCACGGACAGGCAGCGACAGGCACGGACAGGTGTGGACAGGCACGGACAGGCGCGGACTGGTGTGGACAGGCACAGACAGGCGTGGACAGGCACGGACAGGTGTGGACAGGCACGGACTGGCATGGACAGGCACGGAGAGGCACGGACAGGCACGGACAGGTGTGGACAGGTGTGGACAGGCACGGACAGGCATGGACAGGTGTGGACCGGCACGGACAGGTGTGGACAGGCACGGACAGGTGTGCAGAGGTGTGGACAGGTGTGGACAGGCACGGACAGGCACGGACAGGTGTGGAGAGGTGTGGACAGGTGTGGACAGGCACGGAAAGGCACGGACAGGTGTGGACAGGCACGGACAGGTGTGAACAGGCACGGACAGGTGTGGACAGGCACGGACAGGTGTGGACAGGCACCCACAGGCACGGACAGGTGTGGACAGACACAGACAGGCACGGACAGGCACGGACAGGCACGGACAGGTGTGGACAGGCACGGACAGGCATGGACAGGCACGGACAGGCATGGACAGGCACGGACAGGCATGGACAGGCACCGACAGGCATGGACAGGTGTGGACAGGTCTGGAAAGGCACGGACAGGCACGGACAGGCACGGACAGGCATGGACAGGCACGGACAGGTGTGGACAGGTCTGGACAGGCACGGACAGGCACGGACAGGCACGGACAGGTGTGGACAGGCACGGACAGGTGTGGACAGGCATGGACAGGTGTGGACAGGCATGGACAGGTGCGGACAGGCACAGACAGGTGCGGACAGGTGCGGACAGGCATGGACAGGTGCGGACAGACACGGACAGGCACGGACAGGCACGGACAGGTGTGGACAGGCACAGACAGGCACGGACAGGTGCGGACAGGCACGGACAGGTGTGGACAGGCACGGACAGGTGCGGACAGACACGGACAGGCACGGACAGGCACGGACAGGTGTGGACAGGCACGGACAGGCACGGACAGGTGCGGACAGGCACGGACAGGTGTGGACAGGCACGGACAGGTGTGGACAGGCACGGACAGGTGTGGACAGGCATGGACAGGTGCGGACAGACACGGACAGGCACGGACAGGCACGGACAGGCACGGACAGGTGTGGACAGGCACAAACAGGTGCGGACAGGTGTGGACAGTCACGGACAGGCACGGACAGGCACGGACAGGTGTGGACAGGCGCGCACAGGTGTGGACAGACACGGAGAGGTGCGGACAGGCACGGACAGGCATGGACAGGCACAGACAGGCATGGACAGGAAGGAACAGGCACGGACTGGTGTGGACAGGCACGGACAGGCATGGACAGACACGGACAGGTGTGGACAGGCACAGACAGGCATGGACAGGCACGGACAGGAGCGGACAGGCACGGACAGGTGCGGACAGGCACGGACAGGCACGGACAGGCACGGACAGGTGCAGACAGGTGCGGAAAGGCACGGACAGGTGTGGACAGACACGGACATGTGTGGACAGGCATGGACAGGCACAGACAGGCATGGACAGGCACGGACAGGTGTGGACAGGCACAGACAGGCATGGATAGGCACGGAAGGTGTGGACAGGCACAGACAGGCATGGACAGGCACGGAAGGTGTGGACAGGCACGGAAAGGTGTGGACAGGCACGGACAGGCACGAACAGGTGTGGAGAGGTGTGGACAGGTGTGGACAGGCACGGACAGGCACAGACAGGTGTGGACAGGCACGGACAGGTGTGGACAGGCACGGACAGGTGTGGACAGGCACGGACAGGCACGGACAGGCACGGACAGGCATGGACAGACACGGACAGGTGTGGACAGGTGTGGACAGGCACGGACAGGCACGGACAGGCACGGACAGGCATGGACAGGCACGGACAGGTGTGGACAGGCACGGACAGGCACGGACAGGTGTGGACAGGCACGGACAGGTGTGGACAGGCACGGACAGGTGTGGACAGGCACCCACAGGCACGGACAGGTGTGGACAGACACAGACAGGCACGGACAGGCACAGACAGGCACGGACAGGTGTGGACAGGCACGGACAGGCATGGACAGGCATGGACAGGCATGGACAGGCACGGACAGGCATGGACAGGCACCGACAGGTATGGACAGGTGTGGACAGGTCTGGACAGGCACGGACAGGCACGGACAGGCACGGACAGGCATGGACAGGCACGGACAGGTGTGGACAGGCACGGACAGGCATGGACAGTTGTGGACAGGTGCGGACAGGCACGGACAAGCACGGACAGGCACGGACAGGTGTGGACAGGCACGGACAGGCACGGACAGGCACGGACAGGTGTGGACAGGCACGGACAGGCAGGGACAGGTGTGGACAGGCACGGACAGGCACGGACAGGCACGGACAGGCACGGACAGGCACGGACAGGTGTGGACAGGTGTGGACAGGTGTGGACAGGCACGGACAGGCACGGACAGGTGTGGACAGGTGTGGACAGGCACGGACAGGTGTGGACAGGTGTGGACAGGCATGGACAGGTGTGGACAGGCACGGACAGGCACGGACAGGTGTGGACAGCCACGGACAGGCACGGAGAGGCGCGGACAGGCACGGACAGGCACGGACAGGCACGGACAGGCACGGACAGGTGTGGACAGGTGTGGACAGGCACGGACAGGTGTGGACAGGTGTGGACAGGCACGGACACGCACGGACAGGTGTGGACAGGCACGGACAGGTGTGGACAGGTGTGGACAGGCACGGACAGGTGTGGACAGGCACGGACAGGTGTGGACAGGTGTGGACAGGCACGGACAGGCACGGACAGGTTTGGACAGGCACTGACAGGCGTGGACAGACACGGACAGGTGTGGACAGGCACGGACAGGCACGGGCAGACACGGACAGGCACGGACAGGCACGGACAGGTGTGGACAGGCACGGACAGGCACGGCCAGGCACGGACAGGCACGGACAGGTGTGGACAGGCACGGACAGGCACGGACAGGCAGGGACAGGCACGGACAGGTGTGGACAGGCACGGACAGGCGCGGAAAGGTGTGGACAGGCACAGACAGGCGTGGACAGGCATGGACAGGTGTGGACAGGCACGGACAGGCACGGACAGGTGTGGACAGGTGTGGACAGGCACGGACAGGCATGGACAGGTGTGGACCGGCACGGACAGGTGTGGACAGGCACGGACAGGTGTGGAGAGGTGTGGACAGGTGTGGACAGGCACGGACAGGCACGGACAGGTGTGGAGAGGTGTGGACAGGTGTGGACAGGCACGGAAAGGCACGGACAGGTGTGGACAGGCACAGACAGGTGTGGACAGGCACGGACAGGTGTGGACAGGCACGGACAGGTGTGGACAGACACAGACAGGCACGGACAGGCACGGACAGGTGTGGACAGGCACGGACAGGTGTGGACAGGCACCCACAGGCACTGACAGGTGTGGACAGACACAGACAGGCACGGACAGGCACGGACAGGTGTGGACAGGCACGGACAGGCATGGACAGGCACGGACAGGCATGGACAGGCACGGACAGGCATGGACAGGCACCGACAGGCATGGACAGGTGTGGACAGGTCTGGACAGGCACGGACAGGCACGGACAGGCACGGACAGGCATGGACAGGCACGGACAGGTGTGGACAGGCACGGACAGGCATGGACAGGTGTGGACAGGTCTGGACAGGCACGGACAGGCACGGACAGGCACGGACAGGTGTGGACAGGCACGGACAGGTGTGGACAGGCACGGACAGGTGTGGACAGGCACGGACAGGCACGGACAGACACGGACAGGTGTGGACAGGCACAGACAGGCATGGACAGGCACGGACAGGCGCGGACAGGCACGGACAGGTGCGGACAGGCACGGACAGGCACGGACAGGCACGGACAGGTGCAGACAGGTGCGGTAAGGCGCGGACAGGTGTGGACAGACACGGACAGGTGTGGACAGGCATGGACAGGCACAGACAGGCATGGACAGGCACGGACAGGTGTGGACAGGCACAGACAGGCATGGACAGGCACGGAAGGTGTGAACAGGCACAGACTGGCATGGACAGGCACGGAAGGTGTGGACAGGCACGGACAGGTGTGGACAGGCACGGACAGGCACGAACAGGTGTGGAGAGGTGTGGACAGGTGTGGACAGGCACGGACAGGCACGGACAGGTGTGGACAGGCACGGACAGGTGTGGACAGGCACGGACAGGTGTGGACAGGCACGGACAGGCACGGACAGGCCCGGACAGGCATGGACAGGCACGGACAGGTGTGGACAGGTGTGGACAGGCATGGACAGGCACGGACAGGCACGGACAGGCATGGACAGGCACGGACAGGTGTGGACAGGCACGGACAGTCACGGACAGGTGTGGACAGGCACGGACAGGTGTGGACATGCACGGACAGGTGTGGACAGGCACCCACAGGCACGGACAGGTGTTGACAGACACAGACAGGCATGGACAGGCACAGACAGGCACGGACAGGTGTGGACAGGCACGGACAGGCATGGACAGGCACGGACAGGCATGGACAGGCATGGACAGGCATGGACAGGCACCGACAGGTATGGACAGGTGTGGACAGGTCTGGACAGGCACGGACAGGCACGGACAGGCACGGACAGGCATGGACAGGCACGGACAGGTGTGGACAGGCACGGACAGGCATGGACAGTTGTGGACAGGTGCGGACAGGCACGGACAAGCACGGACAGGCACGGACAGGTGTGGACAGGCACGGACAGGCACGGACAGGCACGGACAGGTGTGGACAGGCACGGACAGGCACGGACAGGTGTGGACAGGCACGGACAGGCACGGACAGGCACGGACAGGCACGGACAGGCACGGACAGGTGTGGACAGGTGTGGACAGGTGTGGACAGGCACGGACAGGCACGGACAGGTGTGGACAGGTGTGGAAAGGCACGGACAGGTGTGGACAGGCACGGACAGGCACGGACAGCTGTGGACAGGCACGGACAGGCACGGACAGGCGCGGACAGGCACGGACAGGCACGGACAGGCACGGACAGGCACGGACAGGTGTGGACAGGTGTGGACAGGCACGGACAGGTGTGGACAGGTGTGGACAGGCACGGACACGCACGGATAGGTGTGGACAGGCACGGACAGGAGTGGACAGGTTTGGACAGGCACGGACAGGTGTGGACAGGCACGGACAGGTGTGGACAGGTGTGGACAGGCACGGACAGGCACGGACAGGTGTGGACAGGCACTGACAGGCGTGGACAGACACGGACAGGTGTGGACAGGCACGGACAGGCACGGGCAGACACGGACAGGCACGGACAGGCACGGACAGGTGTGGACAGGCACGGACAGGCACGGCCAGGCGCGGACAGGCACGGACAGGCACGGACAGGCACGGACAGGCACGGACAGGCACGGACAGGTGTGGACAGGCACGGACAGGCACGGACAGGCAGGGACAGGCACGGACAGCTGTGGACAGGCACGGACAGGCACGGACAGGTGTGGACAGGTGTGGACAGGCACGGACAGGCACGGACAGGTGTGGACAGGCACGGACAGGCACGGACAGGTGCGGACAGACACGGACAGGCACGGACAGGCACGGACAGGTGTGGACAGGTGTGGACAGGCACGGACAGGCACGGACAGGTGTGGACAGGTGTGGACAGGCACAGACAGGTGTGGACAGGTGTGGACAGGCACGGACACGCACGGACAGGTGTGGACAGGCACGGACAGGTGTGGACAGGTGTGGACAGGCACGGACAGGTGTGGACAGGCACGGACAGGTGTGGACAGGTGTGGACAGGCACGGACAGGCACGGACAGGTGTGGACAGGCACTGACAGGCGTGGACAGACACGGACAGGTGTGGACAGGCACGGACAGGCACGGGCAGACACGGACAGGCACGGACAGGCACGGACAGGTGTGGACAGGCACGGACAGGCACGGCCAGGCGCGGACAGGCACGGACAGGCACGGACAGGCACGGACAGGCACGGACAGGCACGGACAGGCACGGACAGGTGTGGACAGGCACGGACAGGCACGGACAGGCAGGGACAGGCACGGACAGGTGTGGACAGGCACGGACAGGCGCGGACAGGTGTGGACAGGCACAGACAGGCGTGGACAGGCACAGACAGGTGTGGACAGGCACGGACAGGCACGGACAGGTGTGGACAGGTGTGGACAGGCACGGACAGGCATGGACAGGTGTGGACCGGCACGGACAGGTGTGGACAGGCACGGACAGGTGTGGAGAGGTGTGGACAGGTGTGGACAGGCACAGACAGGCACGGACAGGTGTGGAGAGGTGTGGACAGGTGTGGACAGGGACGGAAAGGCACGGACAGGTGTGGACAGGCACGGACAGGTGTGGACAGGCACGGACAGGTGTGGACAGGCACGGACAGGTGTGGACAGGCACCCACAGGCACTGACAGGTGTGGACAGACACAGACAGGCACGGACAGGCACGGACAGGTGTGGACAGGCACGGACAGGCATGGACAGGCACGGACAGGCATGGACAGGCACGGACAGGCATGGACAGGCACCGACAGGCATGGACAGGTGTGGACAGGTCTGGACAGGCACGGACAGGCACGGACAGGCACGGACAGGCATGGACAGGCACGGACAGGTGTGGACAGGCACGGACAGGCATGGACAGGTGTGGACAGGTCTGGACAGGCACGGACAGGCACGGACAGGCCCGGACAGGCATGGACAGGCACGGACAGGTGTGGACAGGTGTGGACAGGCACGGACAGGCACGGACAGGCATGGACAGGCACGGACAGGTGTGGACAGGCACGGACAGGCACGGACAGGTGTGGACAGGCACGGACAGGTGTGGACATGCACGGACAGGTGTGGACAGGCACCCACAGGCACGGACAGGTGTGGACAGACACAGACAGGCACGGACAGGCACAGACAGGCACGGACAGGTGTGGACAGGCACGGACAGGCATGGACCGGCACGGACAGGCATGGACAGGCACGGACAGGCATGGACAGGCACCGACAGGTATGGACCGTTGTGGACAGGTCTGGACAGGCACGGACAGGCACGGACAGGCACGGACAGGCATGGACAGGCACGGACAGGTGTGGACAGGCACGGACAGGCATGGACAGTTGTGGACAGGTGCGGACAGGCACGGACAAGCACGGACAGGCACGGACAGGTGTGGACAGGCACGGACAGGCACGGACAGGCACGGACAGGTGTGGACAGGCACGGACAGGCACGGACAGGTGTGGACAGGCACGGACAGGCACGGACAGGCACGGACAGGCACGGACAGGCACGGACAGGTGTGGACAGGTGTGGACAGGTGTGGACAGGCACGGACAGGCACGGACAGGTGTGGACAGGTGTGGACAGGCACGGACAGGTGTGGACAGGCACGGACAGGCACGGACAGGTGTGGACAGCCACGGACAGGCACGGACAGGCGCGGACAGGCACGGACAGGCACGGACAGGCACGGACAAGCACGGACAGGTGTGGACAGGTGTGGACAGGCACGGACAGGTGTGGACAGGTGTGGACAGGCACGGACACGCACGGACAGGTGTGGACAGGCACGGACAGGTGTGGACAGGTGTGGACAGGCACGGAGAGGTGTGGACAGGCACGGACAGGTGTGGACAGGTGTGGACAGGCACGGACAGGCACGGACAGGTGTGGACAGGCACTGACAGGCGTGGACAGACACGGACAGGTGTGGACAGGCACGGACAGGCACGGGCAGACACGGACAGGCACGGACAGGTGTGGACAGGCACGGACAGGCACGGCCAGGCGCGGACAGGCACGGACAGGCACGGACAGGCACGGACAGGCACGGACAGGCACGGACAGGTGTGGACAGGCAAGGACAGGCACGGACAGGCAGGGACAGGCACGGACAGGTGTGGACAGGCACGGACAGGCGCGGACAGGTGTGGACAGGCACAGACAGGCGTGGACAGGCACGGACAGGTGTGGACAGGCACGGACAGGCACGGACAGGTGTGGACAGGTGTGGACAGGCACGGACAGGCATGGACAGGTGTGGACCGGCACGGACAGGTGTGGACAGGCACGGACAGGTGTGGAGAGGTGTGGACAGGTGTGGACAGGCACGGACAGGCACGGATAGGTGTGGAGAGGTGTGGACAGGTGTGGACAGGCACGGAAAGGCACGGACAGGTGTGGACAGGCACGGACAGGTGTGGACAGGCACGGACAGGTGTGGACAGGCACGGACAGGCACGGACAGGTGTGGAGAGGTGTGGACAGGTGTGGACAGGCACGGAAAGGCACGGACAGGTGTGGACAGGCACGGACAGGTGTGGACAGGCACGGACAGGTGTGGACAGGCACCCACAGGCACTGACTGGTGTGGACAGACACAGACAGGCACGGACAGGCACGGACAGGTGTGGACAGGCACGGACAGGCATGGACAGGCACGGACAGGCATGGACAGGCACGGACAGGCATGGACAGGCACCGACAGGCATGGACAGGTGTGGACAGGTCTGGACAGGCACGGACAGGCACGGACAGGCACGGACAGGCATGGACAGGCACGGACAGGTGTGGACAGGCACGGACAGGCATGGACAGGTGTGGACAGGTCTGGACAGGCACGGACAGACACGGACAGGCACGGACAGGTGTGGACAGGCACGGACAGGTGTGGACAGGCACGGACAGGTGTGGACAGGCACGGACAGGCACGGACAGACACGGACAGGTGTGGACAGGCACAGACAGGCATGGACAGGCACGGACAGGCGCGGACAGGCACGGACAGGTGCGGACAGGCACGGACAGGCACGGACAGGCACGGACAGGTGCAGACAGGTGCGGAAAGGCACGGACAGGTGTGGACAGACACGGACAGGTGTGGACAGGCATGGACAGGCACAGACAGGCATGGACAGGCACGGAAGGTGTGGACAGGCACAGACTGGCATGGAGAGGCACGGAAGGTGTGGACAGGCACGGACAGGTGTGGACAGGCACGGACAGGCACGAACAGGTGTGGAGAGGTGTGGACAGGTGTGGACAGGCACGGACAGGCACGGACAGGTGTGGACAGGCACGGACAGGTGTGGACAGGCACGGACAGGTGTGGACAGGCACGGACAGGCACGGACAGGCCCGGACAGGCATGGACAGGCACGGACAGGCGCGGACAGGCACGGACAAGTGCGGACAGGCACGGACAGGCACGGACAGGCACGGACAGGTGCAGACAGGTGCGGAAAGGCACGGACAGGTGTGGACAGACACGGACAGGTGTGGACAGGCATGGACAGGCACAGACAGGCATGGACAGGCACGGACAGGTGTGGACAGGCACAGACAGGCATGGACAGGCACGGAAGGTGTGGACAGGCACAGACTGGCATGGACAGGCACGGAAGGTGTGGACAGGCACGGACAGGTGTGGACAGGCACGGACAGGCACGAACAGGTGTGGAGAGGTGTGGACAGGTGTGGACAGGCACGGACAGGCACGGACAGGTGTGGACAGGCACGGAGAGGTGTGGACAGGCACGGACAGGTGTGGACAGGCACGGACAGGCACGGACAGGCCCGGACAGGCATGGACAGGCACGGACAGGCACGGACAGGCACGGACAGGTGTGGACAGGCACGGACAGGCACGGACAGGCAGGGACAGGCACGGACAGGTGTGGACAGGCACGGACATGCGCAGACAGGTGTGGACAGGCACAGGCAGGCGTGGACAGGCACGGACAGGTGTGGACAGGCACGGACAGGCATGGACAGGCACGGACAGGCACGGACAGGCACGGACAGGTGTGGACAGGTGTGGACAGGCACGGACAGGCATGGACAGGTGTGGACCGGCACGGACAGGTGTGGACAGGCACGGACAGGTGTGGAGAGGTGTGGACAGGTGTGGACAGGCACGGACAGGCACGGACAGGTGTGGAGAGGTGTGGACAGGTGTGGACAGGCAGGGAAAGGCACGGACAGGAGTGGACAGGCACGGACAGGTGTGGACAGGCACGGACAGGTGTGGACAGGCACGGACAGGTGTGGACAGGCACCCACAGGCACGGACAGGTGTGGACAGACACAGACAGGCACGGACAGGCACGGACAGGCACGGACAGGTGTGGACAGGCACGGACAGGCATGGACAGGCACGGACAGGCATGGACAGGCACGGACAGGCATGGACAGGCACCGACAGGCATGGACAGGTGTGGACAGGTCTGGACAGGCACGGACAGGCACGGACAGGCACGGACAGGCATGGACAGGCACGGACAGGTGTGGACAGGCACGGACAGGCATGGACAGGTGTGGACAGGTCTGGACAGGCACGTACAGGCACGGACAGGTGTGGACAGGCACGGACAGGTGTGGACAGGCATGGACAGGTGTGGACAGGCAAGGACAGGTGCGGACAGGCACGGACAGGTGCGGACAGGTGCGGACAGGCATGGACAGGTGCGGACAGACACGGACAGGCACGGACAGGCACGGACAGGTGTGGACAGGCACAGACAGGCACGGACAGGTGCGGACAGGCACGGACAAGTGTGGACAGGCACGGACAGGTGCGGACAGACACGGACAGGCACGGACAGGCGTGGACAGGCACGGACAGGCACGGACAGGTGCGGACAGGCACGGACAGGTGTGGACAGGCACGGACAGGTGTGGACAGGCACGGACAGGTGTGGACAGGCATGGACAGGTGCGGACAGACACGGACAGGCACGGACAGGCACGGACAGGCACGGACAGGTGTGGACAGGCACAGACAGGTGCGGACAGGTGTGGACAGTCACGGACAGGCACGGACAGGCACGGACAGGTGTGGACAGGCGCGCACAGGTGTTGGCAGACACGGACAGGTGCGGACAGGCACGGACAGGCATGGACAGGCACAGACAGGCATGGACAGGAAGGAACAGGCACGGACAGGTGTGGACAGGCACGGACAGGCACGGACAGGTGTGGACAGGCACGGACAGGCACGGACAGGCAGGGACAGGCACGGACAGGTGTGGACAGGCACGGACAGGCGCGGACAGGTGTGGACAGGCACAGACAGGCGTGGACAGGCACGGACATGTGTGGACAGGCATGGACAGGCACGGACAGGTGTGGACAGGTGTGGACAGGCACGGACAGGCATGGACAGGTGTGGACCGGCACGGACAGGTGTGGACAGGCACGGACAGGTGTGGAGAGGTGTGGACAGGTGTGGACAGGCACGGACAGGCACGGACAGGTGTGGACAGACACAGACACGCACGGACAGGCACAGACAGGCACGGACAGGTGTGGAGAGGTGTGGACAGGTGTGGACAGGCACGGAAAGGCACGGACAGGTGTGGACAGGCACGGACAGGTGTGGACAGGCACCCACAGGCACGGACAGGTGTGGACAGACACAGACACGCACGGACAGGCACAGACAGGCACGGACAGGTGTGGAGAGGTGTGGACAGGTGTGGACAGGCACGGAAAGGCACGGACAGGTGTGGACAGGCACGGACAGGTGTGGACAGGCACGGACAGGTGTGGACAGGCACGGACAGGTGTGGACAGGCACCCACAGGCACTGACAGGTGTGGACAGACACAGACAGGCACGGACAGGCACGGACAGGTGTGGACAGGCACGGACAGGCATGGACAGGCACGGACAGGCATGGACAGGCACGGACAGGCATGGACAGGCACCGACAGGCATGGACAGGTGTGGACAGGTCTGGACAGGCACGGACAGGCACGGACAGGCACGGACAGGCATGGACAGGCACGGACAGGTGTGGACAGGCACGGACAGGCATGGACAGGTGTGGACAGGTCTGGACAGGCACGGACAGGCACGGACAGGCACGGACAGGTGTGGACAGGCACGGACAGGTGTGGACAGGCACGGACAGGTGTGGACAGGCACGGACAGGCACGGACAGACACGGACAGGTGTGGACAGGCACAGACAGGCATGGACAGGCACGGACAGGCGCGGACAGGCACGGACAGGTGCGGACAGGCACGGACAGGCACGGACAGGCACGGACAGGTGCAGACAGGTGCGGAAAGGCACGGACAGGTGTGGACAGACACGGACAGGTGTGGACAGGCATGGACAGGCACAGACAGGCATGGACAGGCACGGACAGGTGTGGACAGGCACAGACAGGCATGGACAGGCACGGAAGGTGTGGACAGGCACAGACTGGCATGGAGAGGCACGGAAGGTGTGGACAGGCACGGACAGGTGTGGACAGGCACGGACAGGCACGAACAGGTGTGGAGAGGTGTGGACAGGTGTGGACAGGCACGGACAGGTGTGGACAGGTGTGGACAGGCACGGACAGGCACGGACAGGCACGGACAGGTGTGGACAGGCACGGACAGGCATGGACAGGCACGGACAGGCATGGACAGGCACGGACAGGCATGGACAGGCACCGACAGGTATGGACAGGTGTGGACAGGTCTGGACAGGCACGGACAGGCACGGACAGGCACGGACAGGCATGGACAGGCACGGACAGGTGTGGACAGGCACGGACAGGCATGGACAGTTGTGGACAGGTGCGGACAGGCACGGACAAGCACGGACAGGCACGGACAGGTGTGGACAGGCACGGACAGGCACGGACAGGCACGGACAGGCACGGACAGGTGTGGACAGGCACAGACAGGTGCGGACAGGTGTGGACAGTCACGGACAGGCACGGACAGGCACGGACAGGTGTGGACAGGCGCGCACAGGTGTGGACAGACACGGACAGGTGCGGACAGGCACGGACAGGCATGGACAGGCACAGACAGGCATGGACAGGAAGGAACAGGCACGGACAGGTGTGGACAGGCACGGACAGGCACGGACAGGTGTGGACAGGCACGGACAGGCACGGACAGGCAGGGACAGGCACGGACAGGTGTGGACAGGCACGGACAGGCGCGGACAGGTGTGGACAGGCACAGACAGGCGTGGACAGGCACGGACAGGTGTGGACAGGCACGGACAGGCACGGACAGGTGTGGACAGGTGTGGACAGGCACGGACAGGCATGGACAGGTGTGGACCGGCACGGACAGGTGTGGACAGGCACGGACAGGTGTGGAGAGGTGTGGACAGGTGTGGACAGGCACGGACAGGCACGGACAGGTGTGGAGAGGTGTGGACAGGTGTGGACATGCACGGAAAGGCACGGACAGGTGTGGACAGGCACGGACAGGTGTGGACAGGCACGGACATGTGTGGACAGGCACGGACAGGTGTGGACAGGCACCCACAGGCACGGACAGGTGTGGACAGACACAGACAGGCACGGACAGGCACGGACAGGTGTGGACAGGCACGGACAGGCATGGACAGGCACGGACAGGCATGGACAGGCACGGACAGGCATGGACAGGCACCGACAGGCATGGACAGGTGTGGACAGGTCTGGACAGGCACGGACAGGCACGGACAGGCACGGACAGGCATGGACAGGCACGGACAGGTGTGGACAGGCACGGACAGGCATGGACAGGTGTGGACAGGTCTGGACAGGCACGGACAGGCACGGACAGGCACGGACAGGTGTGGACAGGCACGGACAGGTGTGGACAGGCACGGACAGGTGTGGACAGGCACGGACAGGCACGGACAGACACGGACAGGTGTGGACAGGCATGGACAGGCACGGACAGGCGCGGACAGGCACGGACAGGTGCGGACAGGCACGGACAGGCACGGACAGGCACGGACAGGTGCAGACAGGTGCGGAAAGGCACGGACAGGTGTGGACAGACACGGACAGGTGTGGACAGGCATGGACAGGCACAGACAGGCATGGACAGGCACGGACAGGTGTGGACAGGCACAGACAGGCATGGACAGGCACGGAAGGTGTGGACAGGCACAGACTGGCATGGAGAGGCAC
The DNA here is from genome assembly GCF_017639515.1 of Carcharodon carcharias. Classification (NCBI taxonomy): domain Eukaryota; kingdom Metazoa; phylum Chordata; class Chondrichthyes; order Lamniformes; family Lamnidae; genus Carcharodon; species Carcharodon carcharias. The sequence goes on from NC_054468.1 coordinate 237,371,784, forward strand.
GGAAGGTGTGGACAGGCACGGACAGGTGTGGACAGGCACGGACAGGCACGGACAGGTGTGGACAGGTGTGGACAGGTGTGGACAGGCACGGACAGGCACGGACAGGTGTGGACAGGCACGGACAGGTGTGGACAGGCACGGACAGGTGTGGACAGGTGTGGACAGGCACGGACAGGCACGGACAGGCACGGACAGGCATGGACAGGCACGGACAGGTGTGGACAGGCACGGACAGGCACGGACTGGTGTGGACAGGCGCGGACAAGTGTGGACAGGCACGGACAGGTGTGGACAGGCACGGACAGGTGTGGACAGGCACCCACAGGCACGGACAGGTGTGGACAGACACAGACAGGCACGGACAGGCACAGACAGGCACGGACAGGTGTGGACAGGCACGGACAGGCATGGACAGGCACGGACAGGCATGGACAGGCACGGACAGGCATGGACAGGCACCGACAGGTATGGACAGGTGTGGACAGGTCTGGACAGGCACGGACAGGCACGGACAGGCACGGACAGGCATGGACAGGCACGGACAGGTGTGGACAGGCACGGACAGGCATGGACAGTTGTGGACAGGTGCGGACAGGCACGGACAAGCACGGACAGGCACGGACAGGTGTGGACTGGCACGGACAGGCACGGACAGGCACGGACAGGTGTGGACAGGCACGGACAGGCACGGACAGGTGTGGACAGGCACGGACAGGCACGGACAGGCACGGACAGGCACGGACAGGTGTGGACAGGTGTGGACAGGCACGGACAGGTGTGGACAGGTGTGGACAGGCACGGACACGCACGGACATGTGTGGACAGGCACGGACAGGTGTGAACAGGTGTGGACAGGCACGGACAGGTGTGGACAGGCACGGACAGGTGTGGACAGGTGTGGACAGCCACGGACAGGCACGGACAGGTGTGGACAGGCACTGACAGGCGTGGACAGACACGGACAGGTGTGGACAGGCACGGACAGGCACGGGCAGACACGGACAGGCACGGACAGGCACGGACAGGTGTGGACAGGCACGGACAGGCACGGACAGGTGTGGACAGGTGTGGACAGGTGTGGACAGGCACGGACAGGCACGGACAGGTGTGGACAGGTGTGGACAGGCAAGGACAGGTGTGGACAGGTGTGGACAGGCACGGACAGGTGTGGACAGGCACGGACAGGCACGGACAGGTGTGGACAGCCACGGACAGGCACGGACAGGCGCGGACAGGCACGGACAGGCACGGACAGGCACGGACAGGCACGGACAGGTGTGGACAGGTGTGGACAGGCACGGACAGGTGTGGACAGGTGTGGACAGGCACGGACACGCACGGACAGGTGTGGACAGGCACGGACAGGTGTGGACAGGTGTGGACAGGCACGGACAGGTGTGGACAGGCACAGACAGGTGTGGACAGGTGTGGACAGGCACGGACAGGCACGGACAGGTGTGGACAGGCACTGACAGGCGTGGACAGACACGGACAGGTGTGGACAGGCACGGACAGGCACGGGCAGACACGGACAGGCACGGACAGGCACGGACAGGTGTGGATAGGCACGGACAGGCACGGCCAGGGCCGGACAGGCACGGACAGGCACGGACAGGCACGGACAGGCACGGACAGGTGTGGACAGGCACGGACAGGCACGGACAGGCAGGGACAGGCACGGACAGGTGTGGACAGGCACGGACAGGCGCAGACAGGTGTGGACAGGCACAGACAGGCGTGGACAGGCACGGACAGGTGTGGACAGGCACGGACAGGCATGGACAGGCACGGACAGGCACGGACAGGCGCGGACAGGTGTGGACAGGTGTGGACAGGCACGGACAGGCATGGACAGGTGTGGACCGGCACGGACAGGTGTGGACAGGCACGGACAGGTGTGGAGAGGTGTGGACAGGTGTGGACAGGCACGGACAGGCTCGGACAGGTGTGGAGAGGTGTGGACAGGTGTGGACAGGCAGGGAAAGGCACGGACAGGAGTGGACAGGCACGGACAGGTGTGGACAGGCACGGACAGGTGTGGACAGGCACCCACAGGCACGGACAGGTGTGGACAGACACAGACAGGCACGGACAGGCACGGACAGGCACGGACAGGTGTGGACAGGCACGGACAGGCATGGACAGGCACGGACAGGCATGGACAGGCACGGACAGGCATGGACAGGCACGGACAGGTGTGGACAGGCACGGACAGGCATGGACAGGTGTGGACAGGTCTGGACAGGCACGTACAGGCACGGACAGGTGTGGACAGGCACGGACAGGTGTGGACAGGCATGGACAGGTGTGGACAGGCATGGACAGGTGCGGACAGGCACGGACAGGTGCGGACAGGTGCGGACAGGCATGGACAGGTGCGGACAGACACGGACAGGCACGGACAGGCACGGACAGGTGTGGACAGGCACAGACAGGCACGGACAGGTGCGGACAGGCACGGACAGGTGTGGACAGGCACGGACAGGTGCGGACAGACACGGACAGGCACGGACAGGTGTGGACAGGCACGGACAGGCACGGACAGGTGCGGACAGGCACGGACAGGTGTGGACAGGCACGGACAGGTGTGGACAGGCACGGACAGGTGTGGACAGGCATGGACAGGTGCGGACAGACACGGACAGGCACGGACAGGCACGGACAGGCACGGACAGGTGTGGACAGGCACAGACAGGTGCGGACAGGTGTGGACAGTCACGGACAGGCACGGACAGGCACTGACAGGTGTGGACAGGCGCGCACAGGTGTGGACAGACACGGACAGGTGCGGACAGGCACGGACAGGCATGGACAGGCACAGACAGGCATGGACAGGAAGGAACAGGCACGGACAGGTGTGGACAGGCACGGACAGGCACGGACAGGTGTGGACAGGCACGGACAGGCACGGACAGGCAGGGACAGGCACGGACAGGTGTGGACAGGCACGGACAGGCGCGGACAGGTGTGGACAGGCACAGACAGGCGTGGACAGGCACGGACAGGTGTGGACAGGCACGGACAGGCACGGACAGGTGTGGACAGGTGTGGACAGGCACGGACAGGAATGGACAGGTGTGGACCGGCACGGACAGGTGTGGACAGGCACGGACAGGTGTGGAGAGGTGTGGACAGGTGTGGACAGGCACGGACAGGCACGGACAGGTGTGGAGAGGTGTGGACAGGTGTGGACAGGCACGGAAAGGCACGGACAGGTGTGGACAGGCACGGACTGGTGTGGACAGGCACGGACAGGTGTGGACAGGCACGGACAGGTGTGGACAGGCACCCACAGGCACGGACAGGTGTGGACAGACACAGACAGGCACGGACAGGCACGGACAGGTGTGGACAGGCACGGACAGGCATGGACAGGCACGGACAGGCATGGACAGGCACGGACAGGCATGGACAGGCACCGACAGGCATGGACAGGTGTGGACAGGTCTGGACAGGCACGGACAGGCACGGACAGGCACGGACAGGCATGGACAGGCACGGACAGGTGTGGACAGGCACGGACAGGCATGGACAGGTGTGGACAGGTCTGGACAGGCACGGACAGGCACGGACAGGCACGGACAGGTGTGGACAGGCGCAGACAGGTGTGGACAGGCACGGACAGGTGTGGACAGGCACGGACAGGCACGGACAGACACGGACAGGTGTGGACAGGCACAGACAGGCATGGACAGGCACGGACAGGCGCGGACAGGCACGGACAGGTGCGGACAGGCACGGACAGGCACGGACAGGCACGGACAGGTGCAGACAGGTGCGGAAAGGCACGGACAGGTGTGGACAGACATGGACAGGTGTGGACAGGCATGGACAGGCACAGACAGGCATGGACAGGCACGGACAGGTGTGGACAGGCACAGACAGGCATGGACAGGCACGGAAGGTGTGGACAGGCACAGACTGGCATGGAGAGGCACGGAAGGTGTGGACAGGCACGGACAGGTGTGGACAGGCACGGACAGGCACGAACAGGTGTGGAGAGGTGTGGACAGGTGTGGACAGGCACGGACAGGCACGGACAGGTGTGGACAGGCACGGACAGGTGTGGACAGGCACGGACAGGCACGGACAGGCCCGGACAGGCATGGACAGGCACGGACAGGTGTGGACAGGTGTGGACAGGCACGGACAGGCACGGACAGGCACGGACAGGCATGGACAGGCACGGACAGGTGTGGACAGGCACGGACAGGCACGGACAGGTGTGGACAGGCACGGACAGGTGTAGACATGCACGGACAGGTGTGGACAGGCACCCACAGGCACGGACAGGTGTGGACAGACACAGACAGGCATGGACAGGCACGGAAGGTGTGGACAGGCACGGACAGGTGTGGACAGGCACGGACAGGCATGGACAGGCACGGACAGGTGTGGACAGGCACGGACAGGCATGGACAGGTGTGGACAGGTCTGGACAGGCACGGACAGGCACGGACAGGCACGGACAGGTGTGGACAGGCACGGACAGGTGTGGACAGGCACGGACAGGTGTAGACAGGCACGGACAGGCACGGACAGACACGGACAGGTGTGGACAGGCACAGACAGGCATGGACAGGCACGGACAGGCGCGGACAGGCACGGACAGGTGCGGACAGGCACGGACAGGCACGGACAGGCACGGACAGGTGCAGACAGGTGCGGAAAGGCACGGACAGGTGTGGACAGACACGGACAGGTGTGGACAGGCATGGACAGGCACAGACAGGCATGGACAGGCACGGAAGGTGTGGACAGGCACAGACTGGCATGGAGAGGCACGGAAGGTGTGGACAGGCACGGACAGGTGTGGACAGGCACGGACAGGCACGAACAGGTGTGGAGAGGTGTGGACAGGTGTGGACAGGCACGGACAGGCACGGACAGGTGTGGACAGGCACGGACAGGTGTGGACAGGCACGGACAGGCACGGACAGGCCCGGACAGGCATGGACAGGCATGGACAGGTGTGGACAGGACTGGACAGGCACGGACAGGCACGGACAGGCACGGACAGGCATGGACAGGCACGGACAGGTGTGGACAGGCACGGACAGGCATGGACAGTTGTGGACAGATGCGGACAGGCACGGACAAGCACGGACAGGCACGGACAGGTGTGGACAGGCACGGACAGGCACGGACAGGCACGGACAGGTGTGGAAAGGCACGGACAGGCACGGACAGGTGTGGACAGGCACGGACAGGCACGGACAGGCACGGACAGGCACGGACAGGCACGGACAGGTGTGGACAGGTGTGGACAGGTGTGGACAGGCACGGACAGGCACGGACAGGTGTGGACAGGTGTGGACAGGCACGGACAGGTGTGGACAGGTGTGGACAGGCACGGACAGGTGTGGACAGGCACGGACAGGTGTGGACAGGTGTGGACAGGCACGGACAGGCACGGACAGGCACGGACAGGCACGGACAGGCACGGACAGGTGTGGACGGGTGTGGACAGGCACGGACAGGTGTGGACAGGTGTGGACAGGCACAGACACGCACAGACAGGTGTGGACAGGCACGGACAGGTGTGAACAGGTGTGGACATGCACGGACAGGTGTGGACAGGCACGGACAGGTGTGGACAGGTGTGGACAGGCACGGACAGGCACGGACAATGTGGACAGGCACTGACAGGCGTGGACAGACACGGACAGGTGTGGACAGGCACGGACAGGCACGGGCAGACACGGACAGGCACGGACAGGCACGGACAGGTGTGCACAGGCACGGACAGGCACGGACAGGTGTGGACAGGTGTGGACAGGTGTGGACAGGCACGGACAGGCACGGACAGGTGTGGACAGGTGTGGACTGGCACGGACAGGTGTGGACAGGCACGGACAGGTGTGGACAGGCACGGACAGGCACGAACAGGTGTGGAGAGGTGTGGACAGGTGTGGACAGGCACGGACAGGCACAGACAGGTGTGGACAGGCACGGACAGGTGTGGACAGGCACGGACAGGTGTGGACAGGCACGGACAGGCACGGACAGGCACGGACAGGCATGGACAGGCACGGACAGGTGTGGACAGGTGTGGACAGGCACGGACAGGCACGGACAGGCACGGACAGGCATGGACAGGCACGGACAGGTGTGGACAGGCACGGACAGGTACGGACAGGTGTGGACAGGCACGGACAGGTGTGGACAGGCACGGACAGGTGTGGACAGGCACGGACAGGTGTGGACTGGCACCCACAGGCACGGACAGGTGTGGACAGACACAGACAGGCACGGACAGGCACAGACAGGCACGGACAGGTGTGGACAGGCACGGACAGGCATGGACAGGCACCGACAGGTATGGACAGGTGTGGACAGGTCTGGAAGGCACGGACAGGCACGGACAGGCACGGACAGGCATGGACAGGCACGGACAGGTGTGGACAGGCACGGACAGGCATGGACAGTTGTGGACAGGTGCGGACAGGCACGGACAAGCACGGACAGGCACGGACAGGTGTGGACAGGCACGGACAGGCACGGACAGGCACGAAAAGGTGTGGACAGGCACGGACAGGCACGGACAGGTGTGGACAGGCACGGACAGGCACGGACAGGCACGGACAGGCACGGACAGGCACGGACAGGTGTGGACAGGTGTGGACAGGTGTGGACAGGCACGGACAGGCACGGACAGGTGTGGACAGGCGTGGACAGGCACGGACAGGTGTGGACAGGTGTGGACAGGCACGGACAGGTGTGGACAGGCACGGACAGGCACGGACAGGTGTGGACAGCCACGGACAGGCACGGACAGGCGCGGACAGGCACGGACAGGCACGGACAGGCACGGACAGGCACGGACAGGTGTGGACAGGTGTGGACAGGCACGGACAGGTGTGGACAGGTGTGGACAGGCACGGACACGCACGGACAGATGTGGACAGGCACGGACAGGTGTGGACAGGTGTGGACAGGCACGGACAGGTGTGGACAGGCACGGACAGGTGTGGACAGGTGTGGACAGGCACGGACAGGCACGGACAGGTGTGGACAGGCACTGACAGGCGTGGACAGACACGGACAGGTGTGAACAGGCACGGACAGGCACGGGCAGACACGGACAGGCACGGACAGGCACGGACAGGTGTGGACAGGCACGGACAGGCACGGACAGGCACGGACAGGCACGGACAGGTGTGGACAGGTGTGGACAGGCACGGACAGGCACAGACAGGTGTGGACAGGCACGGACAGGTGTGGACAGGCACGGACAGGCATGGACAGGCACGGACAGGTGTGGACAGGTGTGGACAGGCACGGACAGGCACGGACAGGCACGGACAGGCATGGACAGGCACGGACAGGTGTGGACAGGCACGGACAGGTACGGACAGGTGTGGACAGGCACGGACAGGTGTGGACAGGCACGGACAGGTGTGGACAGGCACGGACAGGTGTGGACTGGCACCCACAGGCACGGACAGGTGTGGACAGACACAGACAGGCACGGACAGGCACAGACAGGCACGGACTGGTGTGGACAGGCACGGACAGGCATGGACAGGCACCGACAGGTATGGACAGGTGTGGACAGGTCTGGAAGGCACGGACAGGCACGGACAGGCACGGACAGGCATGGACAGGCACGGACAGGTGTGGACAGGCACGGACAGGCATGGACAGTTGTGGACAGGTGCGGACAGGCACGGACAAGCACGGACAGGCACGGACAGGTGTGGACAGGCACGGACAGGCACGGACAGGCACGGACAGGTGTGGACAGGCACGGACAGGCACGGACAGGTGTGGACAGGCACGGACAGGCACGGACAGGCACGGACAGGCACGGACAGGCACGGACAGGTGTGGACAGGTGTGGACAGGTGTGGACAGGCACGGACAGGCACGGACAGGTGTGGACAGGTGTGGACAGGCACGGACAGGTGTGGACAGGTGTGGACAGGCACGGACAGGTGTGGACAGGCACGGACAGGCACGGACAGGTGTGGACAGGCACGGACAGGCACGGACAGGCGCGGACAGGCACGGACAGGCACGGACAGGCACGGACAGGCACGGACAGGTGTGGACAGGTGTGGACAGGCACGGACAGGTGTGGACAGGTGTGGACAGGCACGGACACGCACGGACAGGTGTGGACAGGCACGGACAGGTGTGGACAGGTGTGGACAGGCACGGACAGGTGTGGACAGGCACGGACAGGTGTGGACAGGTGTGGACAGGCACGGACAGGCACGGACAGGTGTGGACAGGCACTGACAGGCGTGGACAGACACGGACAGGTGTGAACAGGCACGGACAGGCACGGGCAGACACGGACAGGCACGGACAGGCACGGACAGGTGTGGACAGGCACGGACAGGCACGGACAGGCACGGACAGGCAGGGACAGGCACGGACAGGTGTGGACAGGCACGGACAGGCGCGGACAGGTGTGGACAGGCACAGACAGGCGTGGACAGGCACGGACAGGTGTGGACAGGCACGTACAGGCATGGACAGGCACGGACAGGCACGGACAGGCACGGACAGGTGTGGACAGGTGTGGACAGGCACAGACAGGCATGGACAGGTGTGGACCGGCACGGACAGGTGTGGACAGGCACGGACAGGGGTGGAGAGGTGTGGACAGGTGTGGACAGGCACGGACAGGCACGGACAGGTGTGGAGAGGTGTGGACAGGTGTGGACAGGCACGGAAAGGCACGGACAGGTGTGGACAGGCACGGACCGGTGTGGACAGGCACGGACAGGTGTGGACAGGCACCCACAGGCACGGACAGGTGTGGACAGACACAGACAGGCACGGACAGGCACGGACAGGCACGGACAGGTGTGGACAGGCACGGACAGGCATGGACAGGCACGGACAGGCATGGACAGGCACGGACAGGCATGGACAGGCACCGACAGGCATGGAGAGGTGTGGACAGGTCTGGACAGGCACGGACAGGCACGGACAGGCACGGACAGGCATGGACAGGCACGGACAGGTGTGGACAGGCACGGACAGGCATGGACAGGTGTGGACAGGTCTGGACAGGCACGGACAGGCACGGACAGGCACGGACAGGTGTGGACAGGCACGGACAGGTGTGGACAGGCATGGACAGGTGTGGACAGGCATGGACAGGTGCGGACAGGCACGGACAGGTGCGGACAGGTGCGGACAGGCATGGACAGGTGCGGACAGAAACGGATGGGCACGGACAGGCACGGACAGGTGTGGACAGGCACAGACAGGCACGGATAGGTGCGGACAGGCACGGACAGGTGTGGACAGGCACGGACAGGTGCGGACAGACACGGACAGGCACGGACAGGCACGGACAGGTGTGGACAGGCACGGACAGGCACGGACAGGTGCGGACAGGCACGGACAGGTGTGGACAGGCACGGACAGGTGTGGACAGGCACGGACAGGTGTGGACAGGCATGGACAGGTGCGGACAGACACTGACAGGCACGGACAGGCACGGACAGGCACGGACAGGTGTGGACAGGCACAGACAGGTGCGGACAGGTGTGGACAGTCACGGACAGGCACGGACAGGCACGGACAGGTGTGGACAGGCGCGCACAGGTGTGGACAGACACGGACAGGTGCGGACAGGCACGGACAGGCATGGACAGGCACAGACAGGCATGGACAGGAAGGAACAGGCACGGACAGGTGTGGACAGGCACGGACAGGCACGGACAGACACGGACAGGTGTGGACAGGCACAGACAGGCATGGACAGGCACGGACAGGCGCGGACAGGCACGGACAGGTGCGGACAGGCACGGACAGGCACGGACAGGCACGGACAGGTGCAGACAGGTGCGGAAAGGCACGGACAGGTGTGGACAGACACGGACAGGTGTGGACAGGCACGGACAGGCATGGACAGTTGTGGACAGGTGCGGACAGGCACGGACAAGCACGGACAGGCACGGACAGGTGTGGACAGGCACGGACAGGCACGGACAGGCACGGACAGGTGTGGACAGGTGTGGACAGGCACGGACAGGCATGGACAGGTGTGGACCGGCACGGACAGGTGTGGACAGGCACGGACAGGTGTGGACAGGTGTGGACAGGCACGGACAGGCATGGACAGGTGCGGACAGACACGGACAGGCACGGACAGGCACGGACAGGCACGGACAGGTGTGGACAGGCACAGACAGGTGCGGACAGGTGTGGACAGTCACGGACAGGCACGGACAGGCACGGACAGGTGTGGACAGGCGCGCACAGGTGTGGACAGACACGGACAGGTGCGGACAGGCACGGACAGGCATGGACAGGCACAGACAGGCATGGACAGGAAGGAACAGGCACGGACAGGTGTGGACAGGCCCGGACAGGCACGGACAGACACGGACAGGTGTGGACAGGCACAGACAGGCATGGACAGGCACGGACAGGCGCAGACAGGCACGGACAGGTGCGGACAGGCACGGACAGGCACGGACAGGCACGGACAGGTGCAGACAGATGCGGAAAGGCACGGACAGGTGTGGACAGACACGGACAGGTGTGGACAGGCAAGGACAGGCACAGACAGGCATGGACAGGCACGGACAGGTGTGGACAGGCACAGACAGGCATGGACAGGCACGGAAGGTGTGGACAGGCACAGACAGGCATGGACAGGCACGGAAGGTGTGGACAGGCACGGACAGGTGTGGACAGGCACGGACAGGCACGAACAGGTGTGGAGAGGTGTGGACAGGTGTGAACAGGCACGGACAGGCACGGACAGGTGTGGACAGGCACGGACAGGTGTGGACAGGCACGGACAGGTGTGGACAGGCACGGACAGGCACGGACAGGTGTGGACAGGCGCGTACAGGTGTGGACAGACACGGACAGGTGCGGACAGGCACGGACAGGCATGGACAGGCACAGACAGGCATGGACAGGAAGGAACAGGCACGGACAGGTGTGGACAGGCACGGACAGGCACGGACAGACACGGACAGGTGTGGACAGGCACAGACAGGCATGGACAGGCACGGACAGGCGCGGACAGGCACGGACAGGTGCGGACAGGCACGGACAGGCACGGACAGGCACGGACAGGTGCAGATAGGTGCGGAAAGGCACGGACAGGTGTGGACAGACATGGACAGGTGTGGACAGGCAAGGACAGGCACAGACAGGCATGGACAGGCACGGACAGGTGAGGACAGGCACAGACAGGCATGGACAGGCACGGAAGGTGTGGACAGTCACAGACAGGCATGGACAGGCACGGAAGGTGTGGACAGGCACGGACAGGTGTGGACAGGCACGGACAGGCACGAACAGGTGTGGAGAGGTGTGGACAGGTGTGGACAGGCACGGACAGGCACGGACAGGTGTGGACAGGCACGGACAGGTGTGGACAGGCACGGACAGGTGTGGACAGGCACGGACAGGCACGGACAGGCCCGGACAGGCATGGACAGGCACGGACAGGTGTGGACAGGTGTGGACAGGCACGGACAGGCACGGACGGGCACGGACAGGCATGGACAGGCACGGACAGGTGTGGACAGGCACGGACAGGCACGGACAGGTGTGGACAGGCACGCACAGGTGTGGACAGGCACGGACAGGCACGGACAGGTGTGGACAGGCATGGACAGGCACGGACAGACACGGACAGGTGTGGACAGGCACGGACAGGCACGGACAGGTGTGGACAGGCACAGACAGGTGTGGACAGGCACGGACAGGCACGGACAGGCACGGACAGGTGTGGACAGGCACGGACAGGTGCGGACAGGCATGGACAGGCACGGACAGACACGGACAGGCACGGACAGGTGTGGACAGGCACGGACAGGCAAGGACAGGCATGGACAGGCACGGACAGGTGTGGACAGGCACGGACAGGCGCGGACAGGTGTGGACAGGCACGGACAGGCACGGACAGGCACGGACAGGTGTGGACAGGCACGGACAGGCGCGGACAGGTGTGGACAGGCACTGACAGGTGTGGACAGGCACAGACAGGTGTGGACAGGCACGGACAGGCACGGACAGGCACAGACAGGTGTGGACAGGCAAGGACAGGCACGGACAGGTGTGGACAGGCACGGACAGGCACGGACAGGCACGGACAGGTGTGGACAGGTGTGGACAGGCACGGACAGGCACAGACAGGCACAAACAGGTGTGGACAGGCACAGACAGGTGTGGACAGGCACGGACAGGCACGGACAGGTGTGGACAGGTGTGGACAGGCACGGTCAGGCACAGACAGGCACAGACAGGTGTGGACAGGCACGGACAGGTGTGGACAGGCACGGACAGGCACGGACAGGCACGGACAGGCACGGACAGGTGTGGACAGGTGTGGACAGGCACGGACAGGCACGGACAGGCACGGACAGGCACGGACAGGTGTGGACAGGCACGGACAGGCACGGACAGGCACAGACAGGCACGGACAGGCACGGACAGGTGTGGACAGGCACGGACAGTTGTGGACAGGTGTGGACAGGCACGGACAGGCACGGACAGGTGTGGACAGGCACGGACAGGTGTGGACAGGCACGGACAGGCACGGACAGGTGTGGACAGGCACGGACAGGCGCGGACAGGCACGGACAGGTGTGGACAGGTGTGGACAGGTGTGGACAGGCACGGACAGGCACGGACAGGTGTGGACAGGCACGGACATGCACGTCAGGCATGGACAGGCACGGACAGGCACGGACAGGCGTGGACAGGCACGGACAGGCACGGACAGGCACGGACAGGCACGGACAGGTGTGGACAGGTGTGGACAGGCACGGACAGGCACAGACAGGCACGGACAGACATGGACAGGCACGGACAGGTGTGGACAGGCACGGGCAGGCACGGACAGGCACGGACAGGCACGGACAGATGCGGACAGGTGTGGACAGGCACGGACAGGCGTGGACAGGCACAGACAGGTGCAGACAGGCATGGACAGGCACGGACAGGTACGGACAGGCGTGGACAGGCACAGACAGGTGCAGACAGGTGTGGACAGGCACGGACAGGTGTGGACAGGCACGGACTGGCACGGACAGGCACGGACAGGTGTGGACAGGCACGGACAGGCATGGACAGGCACGGACAGGTGTGGACAGGTGTGGACAGGCACGGACAGGCACAGACAGGTGTGGACAGGCACGGACAGGTGTGGACAGGCACGGACAGGCACGGACATGCACGGACAGGCATGGACCGGCACGGACAGGTGTGGACAGGTGTGGACAGGCACGGACAGGCACGGACAGGCACGGACAGGCACGGAGAGGCACGGACAGGTGTGGACAGGCACGGACAGACACGGACAGGCACGGACAGGCACGGACAGGTGTGGACAGGCACGGACAGTTGTGGACAGGTGTGGACAGGCACGGACAGGCACGGACAGGTGTGGACAGGCACGGAAAGGTGTGGACAGGCACGGACAGGCACGGACAGGTGTGGACAGGTGTGGACAGGTATGGACAGGCACGGACAGGCACGGACAGGTGTGGACAGGCACGGACATGCACGGACAGGCATGGACAGGCACGGACAGGCACGGACAGGTGTGGACAGGCACGGACAGGCACGGAGAGGTGTGGACAGGCACGGACAGATGCGGACAGGTGTGGACAGGCACGGACAGGCGTGGACAGGCACAGACAGGTGCAGACAGGCATGGACAGGCACGGACAGGTACGGACAGGCGTGGACAGGCAGAGACAGGTGCAGACAGGTGTGGACAGGCACGGACAGGTGTGGACAGGCACGGACTGGCACGGACAGGCACGGACAGGTGTGGACAGGCACGGACAGGCACGGACAGGCACGGACAGGTGTGGACAGGTGTGGACAGGCACGGACAGGCACAGACAGGTGTGGACAGGCACGGACAGGTGTGGACAGGCACGGACAGGCACGGACATGCACGGACAGGCACGGACCGGCACGGACAGGTGTGGACAGGTGTGGACAGGCACGGACAGGCGCGGACAGGCACGGACAGGCACGGAGAGGCACGGACAGGTGTGGACAGGCACGGACAGACACGGACAGGCACGGACAGGCACGGACAGGTGTGGACAGGCACGGACAGTTGTGGACAGGTGTGGACAGGCACGGACAGGCACGGACAGGTGTGGACAGGCACGGATAGGCACGGACAGGCACGGACAGGTGTGGACAGGTGTGGACAGGTATGGACAGGCACGGACAGGCACGGACAGGTGTGGACAGGCACGGACATGCACGGACAGGCATGGACAGGCACGGACAGGCACGGACAGGTGTGGACAGGCACGGACAGGCACGGAGAGGTGTGGACAGGAACGGACAGGCACGGACAGGCATGGACAGGCACGGACAGGTGTGGACAGGTGTGGACAGGCACGGACAGGCACGGACAGGTGTGGACAGGCACGGACAGGCACGGACAGGTGTGGACAGGCACGGACAGGCACGGACAGGTGTGGAGAGGCACGGACAGGTGTGGACAGTCACGGACAGGTGTGGACAGGCACGGACAGGCACGGACAGGTGTGGACAGGCACGGACAGGCATGGACAGGCACGGACAGGCATGGACAGGCACGGACAGGCATGGACAGGTGTGGACAGGTCTGGACAGGCACGGACAGGCACGGACAGGCACGGACAGGCAAGGACAGGCGTGGACAGGCACGGACAGGCACAGACAGGTGTGGACAGGCACGGACAGGCACGGACAGGTGTGGACAGGCACGGACAGGCACGGACAGGCACGGACAGGCACGGACAGGTGTGGACAGGCACGGACAGGCACGGACAGGTGTGGACAGACACGGACAGGCACGGACAGGTGTGGACAGGCACGGACAGGCACGGACAGGTGTGGACATGCACGGACAGGTGTGGACAGGCACGGACAGGTGTGGACAGGCACGGACAGGCACGGACAGGCACGGACAGGCACGGACAGGTGTTGTCAGGCACGGACAGGCATGGTCAGGCACGGACAGGCACGGACAGGTGTGGACAGGCACGGACAGGCACGGACAGGCACGGACAGGCATGGACAGGTGCGGACAGGCACGGACAGGCACGGACAGGCACGGACAGGTGTGGACAGGTGTGGACAGGTGTGGACAGGCACGGACAGGCACGGACAGGCACGGACAGGCATGGACAGGCACGGACAGGTGTGGACTGGCACGGACAGGTGTGGACAGGCACGGACAGGTGTGGACAGGCACGGACAGGTGTGGACAGGCACGGACAGGCACGGACAGGTTTGGACAGGCATGAACAGGTGTGGACAGGTGTGGACAGGCACGGACAGGCACGGACTGGTTTGGACAGGCACGGACAGGCACGGACAGGTGTGGACAGGCACGGACAGGCACGGACAGGTGTGGACAGGCACGGACAGGCACGGACAGGCACGGACGGGCACGGACAGGTGTGGACAGGTGTGGAGAGGCACGGACAGGTGTGGACAGGCACGGACAGGCACGGACAGGCACGGACAGGCATGGACAGGCACGGACAGGCACGGACAGGCACGGACAGGCACGGACAGGCACGGACAGGTGTGGACAGGCACGGACAGGTGTGGACAGGCACAGACAGGCAAGGACAGGCATGGACAGGCACGGACAGGTGTGGACAGGCACGGACAGGCGCGGACAGGTGTGGACAGGCACGGACAGGCACGGACAGGCACGGACAGGTGTGGACAGGCACTGACAGGTGTGGACAGGCACAGACAGTTGTGGACAGGCACGGACAGGCACGGACAGGTGTGGACAGGCACGGACAGGCTTGGACCGGCACAGACAGGTGCAGACAGGCATGGACAGGCACGGACAGGTACGGACAGGCGTGGACAGGCACAGACAGGTGCAGACAGGTGTGGACAGGCAGGGACAGGTGTGGACAGGCACGGACAGGCACGGACAGGCAAGGACAGGTGTGGACAGGCACGGACAGGCACGGACAGGCACGGACAGGTGTGGACAGGTGTGGACAGGCACGGACAGGCACAGACAGGCACAGACAGGTGTGGACAGGCACGGACAGGTGTGGACAGGCACAGACAGGCACGGACAGGCACGGACAGGCACGGACAGGCACGGACAGGTGTGGACAGGTGTGGACATGCACGGACAGGTGTGGACAGGCACGGACAGGTGTGGACAGGCACGGACAGGCACGGACAGGCACGGACAGGCACGGACAGGTGTGGACAGGCACGGACAGGCATGGTCAGGCACGGACAGGCACGGACAGGTGTGGACAGGCACGGACAGGCACGGACAGGCACGGACAGGCATGGACAGGTGCGGACAGGCACGGACAGGCACGGACAGGCACGGACAGGTGTGGACAGGTGTGGACAGGCACGGACAGGCACGGACAGGCACGGACAGCTATGGACAGGCACGGACAGGTGTGGACTGGCACGGACAGGTGTGGACAGGCACGGACAGGTGTGGACAGGCACGGACAGGTGTGGACAGGCACGGACAGGCACGGACAGGTTTGGACAGGCATGAACAGGTGTGGACAGGTGTGGACAGGCACGGACAGGCACGGACTGGTTTGGACAGGCACGGACAGGCACGGACAGGTGTGGACAGGCACGGACAGGCACGGACAGGTGTGGACAGGCACGGACAGGCACGGACAGGCACGGACGGGCACGGACAGGTGTGGACAGGTGTGGAGAGGCACGGACAGGTGTGGACAGGCACGGACAGGCACGGACAGGCACGGACAGGCATGGACAGGCACGGACAGGCACGGACAGGCACGGACAGGCACGGACAGGCACGGACAGGTGTGGACAGGCACGGACAGGTGTGGACAGGCACAGACAGGCAAGGACAGGCATGGACAGGCACGGACAGGTGTGGACAGGCACGGACAGGCGCGGACAGGTGTGGACAGGCACGGACAGGCACGGACAGGCACGGACAGGTGTGGACAGGCACTGACAGGTGTGGACAGGCACAGACAGTTGTGGACAGGCACGGACAGGCACGGACAGGCACGGACAGGTGTGGACAGGCACGGACAGGCTTGGACCGGCACAGACAGGTGCAGACAGGCATGGACAGGCACGGACAGGTACGGACAGGCGTGGACAGGCACAGACAGGTGCAGACAGGTGTGGACAGGCAGGGACAGGTGTGGACAGGCACGGACAGGCACGGACAGGCAAGGACAGGTGTGGACAGGCACGGACAGGCACGGACAGGCACGGACAGGTGTGGACAGGTGTGGACAGGCACGGACAGGCACAGACAGGCACAGACAGGTGTGGACAGGCACGGACAGGTGTGGACAGGCACAGACAGGCACGGACAGGCACGGACAGGCACGGACAGGCACGGACAGGTGTGGACAGGTGTGGACAGGCACGGACAGGTGTGGACAGGTGTGGACAGGCACGGACACGCACGGACAGGTGTTGACAGGCACGGACAGGTGTGGACAGGTGTGGACAGGCACGGACAGGCACGGACAGGCACGGACAGGCATGGACAGGCACGGACAGGTGTGGACAGGCACGGACAGGCACGGACAGGTGTGGACAGGCAAGGACAGGCACGGACAGGCACGGACAGGTGTGGACAGCAACGGACAGGTGTGGACAGGCAAGGACAGGCACGGACAGGTGTGGACAGGCACGGACAGGCACGGACAGGCACGGACAGGTGTGGACAGGTGTGGACAGGTGTGGACAGGCACGGACAGGCACGGACAGGTGTGGACAGGCACGGACATGCACGGAAAGGTGTGGACAGGCACGGACAGGCAAGGACAGGCATGGACAGGCACGGACAGGTGTGGACAGGCACGGACAGGCACGGACAGGAACGGACAGGCACGGACAGGTACGGACAGGTGTGGACAGGTGTGGACAGGTGTGGACAGGCACGGACAGGCACGGACAGGTGTGGACAGGCACGGACAGGCACGGACAGGTGTGGACAGATGTGGACAGGCACGGACAGGCACGGACAGGCACGGACAGGTGTGGACAGGTGTGGACAGGTGTGGACAGGCACGGACAGGCACGGACAGGTGTGGACAGGCACGGACATGCACAGACAGGTGTGGACAGGCACGGACAGGCAAGGACAGGGATGGACAGGCACGGACAGGTGTGGACAGGTGTGGACAGGCACGGACAGGCACGGACAGGTGTGGACAGGCACGGACAGGCACGGACAGGCATGGACAGGCACGGACATGTTTTGGACAGGTGTGGACAGGTCTGGACAGGCACGGACAGGCACGGACAGGCACGGACAGGCACGGACAGGCGTGGACAGGCACGGACAGGCACGGACAGGTGTGGACAGGCACGGACAGGCACGGACAGGCACGGACAGGCACGGACAGGCACGGACAGGTGTGGACAGGTGTGGACAGGTGTGGACAGGCACGGACAGGCACGGACAGGTGTGGACAGGCACGGACAGGCACGGACAGGCGCGGACAGGCACGGACAGGCACGGACAGGCACGGACAGGCACGGACAGGTGTGGACAGATGTGGACAGGAACGGACAGGTGTGGACAGGTGTGGACAGGCACGGACAGGCACGGACAGGTGTGGACAGGTGTGGACAGGTGTGGACAGGCACGGACAGGCACGGACAGGTGTGGACAGGTGTGGACAGGCACGGACAGGCACGGACAGGCACGGACAGGTGTGGACAGGCACGGACAGGCACGGACAGTCACGGACAGGCACGGACAGGCACGGACAGGTGTGGACAGGCACGGACAGGCACGGCCAGGCGCGGACAGGCACGGACAGTCACGGACAGGCACGGACAGGCACGGACAGGCACGGACAGGCACGGACAGGTGTGGACAGGTGTGGACAGGTGTGGACAGGCACGGACAGGCACAGACAGGTGTGGACAGGCACGGACAGGTGTGGACAGGCACGGACATGCACGGACAGGTGTGGACAGGCATGCACAGGCAAGGACAGGTGTGGACAGGCACGGACAGGCGTGGACAGGTGCGGACAGGCACGGACAGGTGTGGACAGACACGGACAGGCACGGACAGGCACGGACAGGTGTGGACAGGCACGGACAGGCGCGGACAGGTGTGGACAGGCACGGACAGGCACGGACAGGCACGGACAGGTGTGGACAGGCACGGACAGGTGTGGACAGGCACGGACAGGTGCGGACAGGCATGGACAGGCACGGACAGTTGTGGACAGGCACGGACAGGTGCGGACAGGCATGGACAGGCACGGACAGGCACGGACAGGCATGGACAGGCACGGACAGGTGTGGACAGGCACGGACAGGTGTGGACAGGCACGGATAGGTGTGGACAGGCACGGACAGGTGTGGACAGGCACGGACAGGCACGGACAGGCACGGACAGGTGTGGACAGGCACGGACAGGCGCGGACAGGTGTGGACAGGCACGGACAGGCACGGACAGGTGTGGACAGGCATGCACAGGCACGGACAGGTGTGGACAGGCACGGACAGGTGTGGACAGGCACGGACAGGCACGGACAGGTGTGGACAGGCACGGACAGGTGTGGACAGGTGCGGACAGTTGTGTACAGGCACAGACAGGCACGGACAGGCACGGACAGGCACGGCCAGGCGTGGACAGGCACGGACAGGCACGGACAGGCACGGACAGGCACGGACAGGTGTGGACAGGTGTGGACAGGAACGGACAGGTGTGTACAGGCACGGACAGGCACGGACAGGTGTGGACAGGCACAGACAGAGACGGACAGGCACGGACAGGCATGGACAGGTGTGGACAGACACGGACAGGCACGGACAGGTGTGGACAGGCACGGACAGGCACGGACAGGTGTGGACAGGCACGGACAGGCACAGACAGGCATGGACAGGCACGGACAGACACGGACAGGTGTGGACAGGCACGGTCAGGCACGGACAGGTGTGGACAGGCACGGACAGGTGTGGACAGGCACGGACAGGCACGGACAGGCACGGACAGGTGTGGACAGGCACGGACAGGTGTGGACAGGCACGGACAGGTGCGGACAGGCATGGACAGGCACGGACAGGTGTGGACAGGCACGGACAGGTGCGGACAGGCATGGACAGGCACGGACAGGCACGGACAGGCATGGACAGGCACGGACAGGTGTGGACAGGCACGGACAGGTGTGGACAGGCACGGACAGGCACGGACAGGTGTGGACAGGCACGAACAGGTGTGGACAGGTGTGGACAGGCACGGACAGGCACGGACTGGTTTGGACAGGCATGGACAGGCACGGACAGGTGTGGACAGGCACGGACAGGTGTGGACAGGCACGGACAGGCACGGACAGGCACGGACAGGCACGGACAGGTGTGGACAGGTGTGGACAGGCACGGACAGGTGTGGACAGGCACGGACAGGCACGGACAGGCACGGACAGGCATGGACAGGCACGGACAGGCACGGACAGGCACGGACAGGCACGGACAGGCACGGACAGGTGTGGACAGGCACGGACAGGTGTGGACAGGCACGGACAGGCAAGGACAGGCATGGACAGGCACGGACAGGCTTGGACCGGCACAGACAGGTGCAGACAGGCATGGACAGGCACGGACAGGTACGGACAGGCGTGGACAGGCACAGACAGGTGCAGACAGGTGTGGACAGGCAGGGACAGGTGTGGACAGGCACGGACAGGCACGGACAGGCAAGGACAGGTGTGGACAGGCACGGACAGGCACGGACAGGCACGGACAGGTGTGGACAGGTGTGGACAGGCACGGACAGGCACAGACAGGCACAGACAGGTGTGGACAGGCACGGACAGGTGTGGACAGGCACAGACAGGCACGGACAGGCACGGACAGGCACGGACAGGCACGGACAGGTGTGGACAGGTGTGGACAGGCACGGACAGGTGTGGACAGGTGTGGACAGTCACGGGCACGCACGGACAGGTGTTGACAGGCACGGACAGGTGTGGACAGGTGTGGACAGGCACGGACAGGCACGGACAGGCACGGACAGGCATGGACAGGCACGGACAGGTGTGGACAGGCACGGACAGGCACGGACAGGTGTGGACAGGCAAGGACAGGCACGGACAGGCACGGACAGGTGTGGACAGCAACGGACAGGTGTGGACAGGCAAGGACAGGCACGGACAGGTGTGGACAGGCACGGACAGGCACGGACAGGCACGGACAGGTGTGGACAGGTGTGGACAGGTGTGGACAGGCACGGACAGGCACGGACAGGTGTGGACAGGCACGGACATGCACGGAAAGGTGTGGACAGGCACGGACAGGCAAGGACAGGCATGGACAGGCACGGACAGGTGTGGACAGGCACGGACAGGCACGGACAGGAACGGACAGGCACGGACAGGTACGGACAGGTGTGGACAGGTGTGGACAGGTGTGGACAGGCACGGACAGGCACGGACAGGTGTGGACAGGCACGGACAGGCACGGACAGGTGTGGACAGATGTGGACAGGCACGGACAGGCACGGACAGGCACGGACAGGTGTGGACAGGTGTGGACAGGTGTGGACAGGCACGGACAGGCACGGACAGGTGTGGACAGGCACGGACATGCACAGACAGGTGTGGACAGGCACGGACAGGCAAGGACAGGGATGGACAGGCACGGACAGGTGTGGACAGGTGTGGACAGGCACGGACAGGCACGGACAGGTGTGGACAGGCACGGACAGGCACGGACAGGCATGGACAGGCACGGACATGTTTTGGACAGGCACGGACAGGTCTGGACAGGCACGGACAGGCACGGACAGGCACGGACAGGCACGGACAGGCGTGGACAGGCACGGACAGGCACGGACAGGTGTGGACAGGCACGGACAGGCACGGACAGGCACGGACAGGCACGGACAGGTGTGGACAGGTGTGGACAGGTGTGGACAGGCACGGACAGGCACGGACAGGTGTGGACAGGCACGGACAGGCACGGACAGGCGCGGACAGGCACGGACAGGCACGGACAGGCACGGACAGGCACGGACAGCTGTGGACAGATGTGGACAGGAACGGACAGGTGTGGACAGGTGTGGACAGGCACGGACAGGCACGGACAGGTGTGGACAGGTGTGGACAGGTGTGGACAGGCACGGACAGGCACGGACAGGCATGGACAGGCATGGACAGGCTCGGACAGGTCTGGACAGGCACGGACAGGCACGGACAGGTGTGGACAGGCACGGACAGGTTCTGACAGGCATGGACAGGCACGGACAGGTGTGCACAGGCACGGACAGGCACGGACAGGTGTGGACAGGCATGGACAGGCACAGACAGGCACAGACAGGCACAGACAGGTGTGGACAGGCACAGACAGGTGTGGACAGGCACGGACAGGCACGGACAGGTGTGGACAGGTGTGGACAGGCACGGTCAGGCACAGACAGGCACAGACAGGTGTGGACAGGCACGGACAGGTGTGGACAGGCACGGACAGGCACGGACAGGCACGGACAGGCACGGACAGGTGTGGACAGGTGTGGACAGGCACGGACAGGCACGGACAGGCACGGACAGGCACGGACAGGTGTGGACAGGCACGGACAGGCACGGACAGGCACAGACAGGCACGGACAGGCACGGACAGGTGTGGACAGGCACGGACAGTTGTGGACAGGTGTGGACAGGCACGGACAGGCACGGACAGGTGTGGACAGGCACGGACAGGTGTGGACAGGCACGGACAGGCACGGACAGGTGTGGACAGGCACGGACAGGCGCGGACAGGCACGGACAGGTGTGGACAGGTGTGGACAGGTGTGGACAGGCACGGACAGGCACGGACAGGTGTGGACAGGCACGGACATGCACGGACAGGCATGGACAGGCACGGACAGGCACGGACAGGCGTGGACAGGCACGGACAGGCACGGACAGACACGGACAGGCACGGACAGGTGTGGACAGGTGTGGACATGCACGGACAGGCACAGACAGGCATGGACAGACATGGACAGGCACAGACAGGTGTGGACAGGCACGGGCAGGCACGGACAGGCACGGACAGGCACGGACAGGTGCGGACAGGTGTGGACAGGCACGGACAGGCGTGGACAGGCACAGACAGGTGCAGACAGGCATGGACAGGCACGGACAGGTACGGACAGGCGTGGACAGGCACAGACAGGTGCAGACAGGTGTGGACAGGCACGGACAGGTGTGGACAGGCACGGACTGGCACGGACAGGCACGGACAGGTGTGGACAGGCACGGACAGGCACGGACAGGCACGGACAGGTGTGGACAGGTGTGGACAGGCACGGACAGGCACAGACAGGTGTGGACAGGCACGGACAGGTGTGGACAGGCACGGACAGGCACGGACATGCACGGACAGGCACGGACCGGCACGGACAGGTGTGGACAGGTGTGGACAGGCACGGACAGGCACGGACAGGCACGGACAGGCACGGAGAGGCACGGACAGGTGTGGACAGGCACGGACAGACACGGACAGGCACGGACAGGCACGGACAGGTGTGGACAGGCACGGACAGTTGTGGACAGGTGTGGACAGGCACGGACAGGCACGGACAGGTGTGGACAGGCACGGACAGGTGTGGACAGGCACGGACAGGCACGGACAGGTGTGGACAGGTGTGGACAGGTATGGACAGGCACGGACAGGCACGGACAGGTGTGGACAGGCACGGACATGCACGGACAGGCATGGACAGGCACGGACAGGCACGGACAGGTGTGGACAGGCACGGACAGGCACGGAGAGGTGTGGACAGGCACGGACAGGCATGGACAGGCACGGACAGGTGTGGACAGGTGTGGACAGGCACGGACAGGCACGGACAGGTGTGGACAGGCACGGACAGGCACGGACAGGTGTGGACAGGCACGGACAGGCACGGACAGGTGTGGAGAGGCACGGACAGGTGTGGACAGGCACGGACAGGTGTGGACAGGCACGGACAGGCACGGACAGGTGTGGACAGGCACGGACAGGCATGGACAGGCACGGACAGGCATGGACAGGCACGGACAGGAATGGACAGGTGTGGACAGGTCTGGACCGACACGGACAGGCACGGACAGGCACGGACAGGCAAGGACAGGCGTGGACAGGCACGGACAGGCACAGACAGGTGTGGACAGGCACGGACAGGCACGGACAGGTGTGGACAGGCACGGACAGGCACGGACAGGCACGGACAGGCACGGACAGGTGTGGACAGGCACGGACAGGCACGGACAGGTGTGGACAGACACGGACAGGCACGGACAGGTGTGGACAGGCACGGACAGGCACGGACAGGTGTGGACATGCACGGACAGGTGTGGACAGGCACGGACAGGTGTGGACAGGCACGGACAGGCACGGACAGGCACGGACAGGCACGGACAGGTGTGGACAGGCACGGACAGGCATGGTCAGGCACGGACAGGCATGGACAGGTGTGGACAGGCACGGACAGGCACGGACAGGCACGGACAGGCATGGACAGGTGCGGACAGGCACGGACAGGCACGGACAGGCACGGACAGGTGTGGACAGGTGTGGACAGGTGTGGACAGGCACGGACAGGCACGGACAGGCACGGACAGGCATGGAAAGGCACGGACAGGTGTGGACTGGCACGGACAGGTGTGGACAGGCACGGACAGGTGTGGACAGGCACGGACAGGTGTGGACAGGCACGGACAGGCACGGACAGGTTTGGACAGGCATGAACAGGTGTGGACAGGTGTGGACAGGCACGGACAGGCATGGACTGGTTTGGACAGGCACGGACAGGCACGGACAGGTGTGGACAGGCACGGACAGGCACGGACAGGTGTGGACAGGCACGGACAGGCACGGACAGGCACGGACAGGCACGGACAGGCACGGACAGGCACGGACAGGCACGGACAGGCACGGACAGGCACGGACAGGCACGGACAGGTGTGGACAGGCACGGACAGGTGTGGACAGGCACAGACAGGCAAGGACAGGCATGGACAGGCACGGACAGGTGTGGACAGGCACGGACAGGCGCGGACAGGTGTGGACAGGCACGGACAGGCACGGACAGGCACAGACAGGTGTGGACAGGCACTGACAGGTGTGGACAGGCACAGACAGGTGTGGACAGGCACGGACAGGCACGGACAGGCACGGACAGGTGTGGACAGGCACGGACAGGCTTGGACCGGCACAGACAGGTGCAGACAGGCATGGACAGGCACGGACAGGTACGGACAGGCGTGGACAGGCACAGACAGGTGCAGACAGGTGTGGACAGGCAGGGACAGGTGTGGACAGGCACGGACAGGCACGGACAGGCAAGGACAGGTGTGGACAGGCACGGACAGGCACGGACAGGCACGGACAGGTGCGGACAGGTGTGGACAGGCACGGACAGGCACAGACAGGCACAGACAGGTGTGGACAGGCACGGACAGGTGTGGACAGGCACAGACAGGCACGGACAGGCACGGACAGGCACGGACAGGCACGGACAGGTGTGGACAGGTGTGGACAGGCACGGACAGGTGTGGACAGGTGTGGACAGGCACGGACACGCACGGACAGGTGTTGACAGGCACGGACAGGTGTGGACAGGTGTGGACAGGCACGGACAGGCACGGACAGGTGTGGACAGGCAAGGACAGGCACGGACAGGCACGGACAGGTGTGGACAGCAACGGACAGGTGTGGACAGGCAAGGACAGGCACGGACAGGTGTGGACAGGCACGGACAGGCACGGACAGGCACGGACAGGTGTGGACTGGTGTGGACAGGTGTGGACAGGCACGGACAGGCACGGACAGGTGTGGACAGGCACGGACATGCACGGAAAGGTGTGGACAGGCACGGACAGGCAAGGACAGGCATGGACAGGCACGGACAGTTGTGGACAGGCACGGACAGGCACGGACAGGAACGGACAGGCACGGACAGGTACGGACAGGTGTGGACAGGTGTGGACAGGTGTGGACAGGCACGGACAGGCACGGACAGGTGTGGACAGGCACGGACAGGCACGGACAGGTGTGGACAGATGTGGACAGGCACGGACAGGCACGGACAGGCACGGACAGGTGTGGACAGGTGTGGACAGGTGTGGACAGGCACGGACAGGCACGGACAGGTGTGGACAGGCACGGACATGCACAGACAGGTGTGGACAGGCACGGACAGGCAAGGACAGGGATGGACAGGCACGGACAGGTGTGGACAGGTGTGGACAGGCACGGACAGGCACGGACAGGTGTGGACAGGCACGGACAGGCACGGACAGGCATGGACAGGCACGGACAGGTTTTGGACAGGTGTGGACAGGTCTGGACAGGCACGGACAGGCACGGACAGGCACGGACAGGCACGGACAGGCGTGGACAGGCACGGACAGGTGTGGACAGGCACGGACAGGCACGGACAGGCACGGACAGGCACGGACAGGTGTGGACAGGTGTGGACAGGTGTGGACAGGCACGGACAGGTTTTGGACAGGTGTGGACAGGTCTGGACAGGCACGGACAGGCACGGACAGGCACGGACAGGCACGGACAGGCGTGGACAGGCACGGACAGGTGTGGACAGGCACGGACAGGCACGGACAGGCACGGACAGGCACGGACAGGTGTGGACAGGTGTGGACAGGTGTGGACAGGCACGGACAGGCACGGACAGGTGTGGACAGGCACGGACAGGCACGGACAGGCGCGGACAGGCACGGACAGGCACGGACAGGCACGGACAGGCACGGACAGGTGTGGACAGATGTGGACAGGAACGGACAGGTGTGGACAGGCACGGACAGGCAAGGACAGGTGTGGACAGGTGTGGACAGGCACGGACAGGCACGGACAGGCACGGACAGGTGTGGACAGGCACGGACAGGCACGTACAGTCACGGACAGGCACGGACAGGCACGGACAGGTGTGGACAGGCACGGACAGGCACGGACACATGTGGACAGGTGTGGACAGGCACGGACAGGCACAGACAGGCACAGACAGGTGTGGACAGGCACGGACAGGTGTGGAGAGGTGTGGACAGGTGTGGACAGGCACGGACAGGCACAGACAGGTGTGGACAGGCACGGACAGGTGTGGACAGGCACGGACATGCACGGACAGGTGTGGACAGGCATGCACAGGCAAGGACAGGTGTGGACAGGCACGGACAGGCGTGGACAGGTGCGGACAGGCACGGACAGGTGTGGACAGACACGGACAGGCACGGACAGGCACGGACAGGTGTGGACAGGCACGGACAGGCGCGGACAGGTGTGGACAGGCACGGACAGGCACGGACAGGCACGGACAGGCACGGACAGGTGTGGACAGGCACGGACAGGTGTGGACAGGCACGGACAGGCGCGGACAGGCATGGACAGGCACGGACAGGTGTGGACAGGCACGGACAGGTGCGGACAGGCATGGACAGGCACGGACAGGCACGGACAGGCATGGACAGGCACGGGCAGGTGTGGACAGGCACGGACAGGTGTGGACAGGCACGGATAGGTGTGGACAGGCACGGACAGGTGTGGACAGGCACGGACAGGCACGGACAGGCACGGACAGGTGTGGACAGGCACGGACAGGCGCGGACAGGTGTGGACAGGCACGGACAGGCACGGACAGGTGTGGACAGGCATGCACAGGCACGGACAGGTGTGGACAGGCACGGACAGGTGTGGACAGGCACGGACAGGCACGGACAGGTGTGGACAGGCACGGACAGGTGTGGACAGGTGCGGACAGTTGTGTACAGGCACAGACAGGCACGGACAGGCACGGACAGGCACGGCCAGGCGTGGACAGGCACGGACAGGCACGGACAGGCAGGAACAGGCACGGACAGGTGTGGACAGGTGTGGACAGGAACGGACAGGTGTGTACAGGAACGGACAGGCACGGACAGGTGTGGACAGGCACAGACAGAGACGGACAGGCACGGACAGGCATGGACAGGTGTGGACAGACACGGACAGGCACGGACAGGTGTGGACAGGCACGGACAGGCACGGACAGGTGTGGACAGGCACGGACAGGCACAGACAGGCATGGACAGGCACGGACAGACACGGACAGGTGTGGACACGCACGGTCAGGCACGGACAGGTGTGGACAGGCACGGACAGGTGTGGACAGGCACGGACCGGCACGGACAGGCACGGACAGGTGTGGACAGGCACGGACAGGTGTGGACAGGCACGGACAGGTGCGGACAGGCATGGACAGGCACGGACAGGTGTGGACAGCCACGGACAGGTGCGGACAGGCATGGACAGGCACGGACAGGCACGGACAGGCATGGACAGGCACGGACAGGTGTGGACAGGCACGGACAGGTGTGGACAGGCACGGATAGGTGTGGACAGGCACGGACAGGTGTGGACAGGCACGGACAGGCACGGACAGGTGTGGACAGGCACGAACAGGTGTGGACAGGTGTGGACAGGCACGGACAGGCACGGACTGGTTTGGACAGGCATGGACAGGCACGGACAGGTGTGGACAGGCACGGACAGGTGTGGACAGGCACGGACAGGCACGGACAGGCACGGACAGGCACGGACAGGTGTGGACAGGTGTGGACAGGCACGGACAGGTGTGGACAGGCACGGACAGGCACGGACAGGCACGGACAGGCATGGACAGGCACGGATAGGCACGGACAGGCACGGACAGGCACGGACAGGCACGGACAGGTGTGGACAGGCACGGACAGGTGTGGACAGGCACGGACAGGCAAGGACAGCATGGACAGGCACGGACAAGTGTGGACAGGCACGGACAGGCGCGGACAGGTGTGGACAGGCACGGACAGGCACGGACAGGCACGGACAGGTGTGGACAGGCACGGACAGGCGCGGACAGGTGTGGACAGGCACTGACAGGTGTGGACAGGCACAGACAGGTGTGGACAGGCACGGACAGGCACGGACAGGCACGGACTGGTGTGGACAGGCACGGACAGGCACGGACAGGTGTGGACAGGCACGGACAGGCACGGACAGGCACGGACAGGTGTGGAAAGGCACGGACAGGCTTGGACCGGCACAGACAGGTGCAGACAGGCATGGACAGGCACGGACAGGTACGGACAGGCGTGGACAGGCACAGACAGGTGCAGACACGTGTGGACAGGCAGGGACAGGTGTGGACAGGCAAGGACAGGCACGGACAGGCAAGGACAGGTGTGGACAGGCACGGACAGGCACGGACAGGCACGGACAGGTGTGGACAGGTGTGGACAGGCACGGACAGGCACAGACAGGCACAGACAGGTGTGGACAGGCACGGACAGGTGTGGACAGGCACAGACAGGCACGGACAGGCACGGACAGGCACGGACAGGCACGGACAGGTGTGGACAGGTGTGGACAGGCACGGACAGGCACGGACAGGCACGGACAGGCACGGACAGGCACGGACAGGTGCGGACAGGCACAGACAGGCACGGACAGGCACGGACAGGCATGGACAGGTGTGGACAGGCACGGACAGTTGTGGACAGGTGTGGAATGGCACGGACAGGCACGGACAGGTGTGGACAGCAACGGACAGGTGTGGACAGGCACGGACAGGCACGGACAGGTGTGGACAGGCACGGACAGGCACGGACAGGTGTGGACAGGCACGGACATGCACGGACAGGTGTGGACAGGCACGGACAGGCAAGGACAGGCATGGACAGGCACGGACAGGTGTGGACAGGCACGGACAGGCGCGGACAGGTGTGGACAGGCACGGACAGGCACGGACAGGCACGGACAGGTGTGGACAGGCACGGACAGGCGCGGACAGGTGTGGACAGGCACTGACAGGTGTGGACAGGCACAGACAGGTGTGGACAGGCACGGACAGGCACGGACAGGCACGGACAGGTGTGGACAGGCACGGACAGGCACGGACAGGTGTGGACAGGCACGGACAGGCACGGACAGGCGTGGACAGGCACAGACAGGTGCAGACAGGCATGGACAGGCACGGACAGGTACGGACAGGCCTGGACAGGCACAGACAGGTGCAGACAGGTGTGGACAGGCACGGACAGGTGTGGACAGGCACGGACAGGCACGGACAGGCATGGACAGGCACGGACAGGTTTTGGACAGGTGTGGACAGGTCTGGACAGGCACGGACAGGCACGGACAGGCACGGACAGGCACGGACAGGCGTGGACAGGCACGGACAGGCACGGACAGGTGTGGACAGGCACGGACAGGCACGGACAGGCACGGACAGGCACGGACAGGTGTGGACAGGTGTGGACAGGTGTGGACAGGCACGGACAGGCACGGACAGGTGTGGACAGGCACGGACAGGCACTGACAGGCGCGGACAGGCACGGACAGGCACGGACAGGCACGGACAGGCACGGACAGGTGTGGACAGATGTGGACAGGAACAGACAGGTGTGGACAGGTGTGGACAGGCACGGACAGGCACGGACAGGTGTGGACAGGTGTGGACAGGTGTGGACAGGCACGGACAGGCACGGACAGGTGTGGACAGGTGTGGACAGGCACGGACAGGCACGGACAGGCACGGACAGGTGTGGACAGGCACGGACAGGCACGTACAGTCACGGACAGGCACGGACAGGCACGGACAGGTGTGGACAGGCACGGACAGGCACGGCCAGGCGTGGACAGGCACAGACAGGTGCAGACAGGTGTGGACAGGCAGGGACAGGTGTGGACAGGCAAGGACAGGCACGGACAGGCAAGGACAGGTGTGGACAGGCACGGACAGGCACGGACAGGCACGGACAGGTGTGGACAGGTGTGGACAGGCACGGACAGGCACAGACAGGCACAGACAGGTGTGGACAGGCACGGACAGGTGTGGACAGGCACAGACAGGCACGGACAGGCACGGACAGGCACGGACAGGCACGGACAGGTGTGGACAGGTGTGGACAGGCACGGACAGGCACGGACAGGCACGGACAGGCACGGACAGGCACGGACAGGTGCGGACAGGCACAGACAGGCACGTACAGGCACGGACAGGCATGGACAGGTGTGGACAGGCACGGACAGTTGTGGACAGGTGTGGAATGGCACGGACAGGCACGGACAGGTGTGGACAGCAACGGACAGGTGTGGACAGGCACGGACAGGCACGGACAGGTGTGGACAGGCACGGACAGGCACGGACAGGTGTGGACAGGCACGGACATGCACGGACAGGTGTGGACAGGCACGGACAGGCAAGGACAGGCATGGACAGGCACGGACAGGTGTGGACAGGCACGGACAGGCGCGGACAGGTGTGGACAGGCACGGACAGGCACGGACAGGCACGGACAGGTGTGGACAGGCACGGACAGGCGCGGACAGGTGTGGACAGGCACTGACAGGTGTGGACAGGCACAGACAGGTGTGGACAGGCACGGACAGGCACGGACAGGCACGGACAGGTGTGGACAGGCACGGACAGGCACGGACAGGTGTGGACAGGCACGGACAGGCACGGACAGGCGTGGACAGGCACAGACAGGTGCAGACAGGCATGGACAGGCACGGACAGGTACGGACAGGCCTGGACAGGCACAGACAGGTGCAGACAGGTGTGGACAGGCACGGACAGGTGTGGACAGGCACGGACAGGCACGGACAGGCATGGACAGGCACGGACAGGTTTTGGACAGGTGTGGACAGGTCTGGACAGGCACGGACAGGCACGGACAGGCACGGACAGGCACGGACAGGCGTGGACAGGCACGGACAGGCACGGACAGGTGTGGACAGGCACGGACAGGCACGGACAGGCACGGACAGGCACGGACAGGTGTGGACAGGTGTGGACAGGTGTGGACAGGCACGGACAGGCACGGACAGGTGTGGACAGGCACGGACAGGCACGGACAGGCGCGGACAGGCACGGACAGGCACGGACAGGCACGGACAGGCACGGACAGGTGTGGACAGGTGTGGACAGGCACGGACAGGCACGGACAGGTGTGGACAGGTGTGGACAGGTGTGGACAGGCACGGACAGGCACGGACAGGTGTGGACAGGTGTGGACAGGCACGGACAGGCACGGACAGGCACGGACAGGTGTGGACAGGCACGGACAGGCACGTACAGTCACGGACAGGCACGGACAGGCACGGACAGGTGTGGACAGGCACGGACAGGCACGGCCAGGCGCGGACAGGCACGGACAGTCACGGACAGGCACGGACAGGCACGGACAGGCACGGACAGGCACGGACAGGTGTGGACAGGTGTGGACAGGTGTGGACAGGCACGGACAGACACAGACAGGTGTGGACAGGCACGGACAGGTGTGGACAGGCACGGACATGCACGGACAGGTGTGGACAGGCATGCACAGGCAAGGACAGGTGTGGACAGGCACGGACAGGCGTGGACAGGTGCGGACAGGCACGGACAGGTGTGGACAGACACGGACAGGCACGGACAGGCACGGACAGGTGTGGACAAGCACGGACAGGCGCGGACAGGTGTGGACAGGCACGGACAGGCACGGACAGGCACGGACAGGCACGGACAGGTGTGGACAGGCACGGACAGGTGTGGACAGGCACGGACAGGTGCGGACAGGCATGGACAGGCACGGACAGGTGTGGACAGGCACGGACAGGTGCGGACAGGCATGGACAGGCACGGACAGGCACGGACAGGCATGGACAGGCACGGACAGGTGTGGACAGGCACCGACAGGTGTGGACAGGCACGGATAGGTGTGGACAGGCACGGACAGGTGTGGACAGGCACGGACAGGCACGGACAGGCACGGACAGGCGTGGACAGGCACGGACAGGCGCGGACAGGTGTGGACAGGCACGGACAGGCACGGACAGGTGTGGACAGGCATGCACAGGCACGGACAGGTGTGGACAGGCACGGACAGGTGTGGACAGGCACGGACAGGCACGGACAGGTGTGGACAGGCACGGACAGGTGTGGACAGGTGCGGACAGTTGTGTACAGGCACAGACAGGCACGGACAGGCACGGACAGGCACGGACAGGCACGGCCAGGCGTGGACAGGCACGGACAGGCACGGACAGGCACGGACAGGCACGGACAGGTGTGGACAGGTGTGGACAGGAACGGACAGGTGTGTACAGGCACGGACAGGCACGGACAGGTGTGGACAGGCACAGACAGAGACGGACAGGCACGGACAGGCATGGACAGGTGTGGACAGACACGGACAGGCACGGACAGGTGTGGACAGGCACGGACAGGCACGGACAGGTGTGGACAGGCACGGACAGGCACAGACAGGCATGGACAGGCACGGACAGACACGGACAGGTGTGGACAGGCACGGTCAGGCACGGACAGGTGTGGACAGGCACGGACAGGTGTGGACAGGCACGGACCGGCACGGACAGGCACGGACAGGTGTGGACAGGCACGGACAGGTGTGGACAGGCACGGACAGGTGCGGACAGGCATGGACAGGCACGGACAGGTGTGGACAGCCACGGACAGGTGCGGACAGGCATGGACAGGCACGGACAGGCACGGACAGGCATGGACAGGCACGGACAGGTGTGGACAGGCACGGACAGGTGTGGACAGGCACGGATAGGTGTGGACAGGCACGGACAGGTGTGGACAGGCATGGACAGGCACGGACAGGTGTGGACAGGCACGAACAGGTGTGGACAGGTGTGGACAGGCACGGACAGGCACGGACAGGCATGGACAGGCACGGACAGGTGTGGACAGGCACGGACAGGTGTGGACAGGCACGGATAGGTGTGGACAGGCACGGACAGGTGTGGACAGGCACAGACAGGCACGGACAGGTGTGGACAGGCACGAACAGGTGTGGACAGGTGTGGACAGGCACGGACAGGCACGGACTGGTTTGGACAGGCATGGACAGGCACGGACAGGTGTGGACAGGCACGGACAGGTGTGGACAGGCACGGACAGGCACGGACAGGCACGGACAGGCACGGACAGGTGTGGACAGGTGTGGACAGGCACGGACAGGTGTGGACAGGCACGGACAGGCACGGACAGGCACGGACAGGCATGGACAGGCACGGACAGGCACGGACAGGCACGGACAGGCACGGACAGGCACGGACAGGTGTGGACAGGCACGGACAGGTGTGGACAGGCACGGACAGGCAAGGACAGGCATGGACAGGCACGGACAGGTGTGGACAGGCACGGACAGGCGCGGACAGGTGTGGACAGGCACGGACAGGCACGGACAGGCACGGACAGGTGTGGACAGGCACGGACAGGCGCGGACAGGTGTGGACAGGCACGGACAGGCACGGACAGGCACGGACAGGTGTGGACAGGCACGGACAGGCTTGGACCGGCACAGACAGGTGCAGACAGGCATGGACAGGCACGGACAGGTACGGACAGGCGTGGACAGGCACAGACAGGTGCAGACAGGTGTGGACAGGCAGGGACAGGTGTGGACAGGCACGGACAGGCACGGACAGGCACGGACAGGTGTGGACAGGCACGGACAGGCACGGACAGGCACGGACAGGTGTGGACAGGTGTGGACAGGCACGGACAGGCACAGACAGGCACAGACAGGTGTGGACAGGCACGGACAGGTGTGGACAGGCACAGACAGGCACGGACAGGCACGGACAGGCACGGACAGGCACGGACAGGTGTGGACAGGTGTGGACAGGCACGGACAGGCACGGACAGGCACGGACAGGCACGGACAGGCCCGGACAGGTGCGCACAGGCACAGACAGGCACGGACAGGCACGGACAGGCATGGACAGGTGTGGACAGGCACGGACAGTTGTGGACAGGTGTGGACTGGCACGGACAGGCACGGACAGGTGTGGACAGCAACGGACAGGTGTGGACAGGCACGGACAGGCACGGACAGGTGTGGACAGGCACGGACAGGCACGGACAGGTGTGGACAGGCACGGACATGCACGGACAGGTGTGGACAGGCACGGACAGGCAAGGACAGGCATGGACAGGCACGGACAGGTGTGGACAGGCACGGACAGGCGCGGACAGGTGTGGACAGGCACGGACAGGCACGGACAGGCACGGACAGGTGTGGACAGGCACGGACAGGCGCGGACAGGTGTGGACAGGCACTGACAGGTGTGGACAGGCACAGACAGGTGTGGACAGGCACGGACAGGCACGGACAGGCACGGACAGGCACGGACAGGCACGGACAGGTGTGGACAGGCACGGACAGGCACGGACAGGTGTGGACAGGCACGGACAGGCACGGACAGGCGTGGACAGGCACAGACAGGTGCAGACAGGCATGGACAGGCACGGACAGGTACGGACAGGCGTGGACAGGCACAGACAGGTGCAGACAGGTGTGGACAGGCACGGACAGGTGTGGACAGTCACGGACAGGCACGGACAGGCACGGACAGGTGTGGACAGGCACGGACAGGCACGGACAGGCACGGACAGGTGTGGACAGGCACGGACAGGCACGGACAGGTGTGGACAGGCACGGACAAGCACGGACAGGCGCGGACAGGCACGGACAGGCACGGACAGGCATGGACAGGCACGGACAGGCATGGACAGGCACGGACAGGCATGGACAGGCACGGACAGGTTTTGGACAGGTGTGGACAGGTCTGGACAGGCACGGACAGGCACGGACAGGCACGGACAGGCGTGGACAGGCACGGACAAGCACGGACAGGTGTGGACAGGTGTGGACAGGCACGGACAGGCACGGACAGGTGTGGACAGGCACGGACAGGCACGGACAGGCACGGACAGGTGTGGACAGGTGTGGACAGGCACGGACAGGTGTGGACAGGCACGGACAGGCACGGACAGGCACGGACAGGCATGGACAGGCACGGACAGGCACGGACAGGCACGGACAGGCACGGACAGGCACGGACAGGTGTGGACAGGCACGGACAGGTGTGGACAGGCACGGACAGGCAAGGACAGGCATGGACAGGCACGGACAGGTGTGGACAGGCACGGACAGGCGCGGACAGGTGTGGACAGGCACTGACAGGTGTGGACAGGCACAGACAGGTGTGGACAGGCACGGACAGGCACGGACAGGCACGGACTGGTGTGGACAGCAACGGACAGGTGTGGACAGGCACGGACAGGCACGGACAGGTGTGGACAGGCACGGACAGGCACGGACAGGTGTGGACAGGCACGGACATGCACGGACAGGTGTGGACAGGCACGGACAGGCAAGGACAGGCATGGACAGGCACGGACAGGTGTGGACAGGCACGGACAGGCGCGGACAGGTGTGGACAGGCACGGACAGGCACGGACAGGCACGGACAGGTGTGGACAGGCACGGACAGGCGCGGACAGGTGTGGACAGGCACTGACAGGTGTGGACAGGCACAGACAGGTGTGGACAGGCACGGACAGGCACGGACAGGCACGGACAGGCACGGACAGGTGTGGACAGGCACGGACAGGCACGGACAGGTGTGGACAGGCACGGACAGGCACGGACAGGCGTGGACAGGCACAGACAGGTGCAGACAGGCATGGACAGGCACGGACAGGTACGGACAGGCGTGGACAGGCACAGACAGGTGCAGACAGGTGTGGACAGGCACGGACAGGTGTGGACAGGCACGGACAGGCACGGACAGGCACGGACAGGTGTGGACAGGCACGGACAGGCACGGACAGGCACGGACAGGTGTGGACAGGCACGGACAGGCACGGACAGGTGTGGACAGGCACGGACAAGCACGGACAGGCGCGGACAGGCACGGACAGGCACGGACAGGCGTGGACAGGCACGGACAGGCATGGACAGGCACGGACAGGCATGGACAGGCACGGACAGGTTTTGGACAGGTGTGGACAGGTCTGGACAGGCACGGACAGGCACGGACAGGCACGGACAGGCGTGGACAGGCACGGACAAGCACGGACAGGTGTGGACAGGTGTGGACAGGCACGGACAGGCACGGACAGGTGTGGACAGGCACGGACAGGCACGGACAGGCACGGACAGGTGTGGACAGGTGTGGACAGGCACGGACAGGTGTGGACAGGCACGGACAGGCACGGACAGGCACGGACAGGCATGGACAGGCACGGACAGGCACGGACAGGCACGGACAGGCACGGACAGGCACGGACAGGTGTGGACAGGCACGGACAGGTGTGGACAGGCACGGACAGGCAAGGACAGGCATGGACAGGCACGGACAGGTGTGGACAGGCACGGACAGGCGCGGACAGGTGTGGACAGGCACTGACAGGTGTGGACAGGCACAGACAGGTGTGGACAGGCACGGACAGGCACGGACAGGCACGGACTGGTGTGGACAGGCACGGACAGGCAGGGACAGGTGTGGACAGGCACGGACAGGCACGGACAGGCACGGACAGGTGTGGACAGGCACGGACAGGCTTGGACCGGCACAGACAGGTGCAGACAGGCATGGACAGGCACGGACAGGTACGGACAGGCGTGGACAGGCACAGACAGGTGCTGACAGGTGTGGACAGGCAGGGACAGGTGTGGACAGGCACGGACAGGCACGGTAGGGAAAGGACAGGTGTGGACAGGCACGGACAGGCACGGACAGGCACGGACAGGTGTGGACAGGTGTGGACAGGCACGGACAGGCACAGACAGGCACAGACAGGTGTGGACAGGCACGGACAGGTGTGGACAGGCACAGACAGGCACGGACAGGCAGGGACAGGCACGGACAGGCACGGACAGGTGTGGACAGGTGTGGACAGGCACGGACAGGCACGGACAGGCACGGACAGGCACGGACAGGCACGGACAGGTGCGGACAGGCACAGACAGGCACGGACAGGCACGGACAGGCATGGACAGGTGTGGACAGGCACGGACAGTTGTGGACAGGTGTGGACTGGCACGGACAGGCACGGACAGGTGTGGACAGCAACGGACAGGTGTGGACAGGCACGGACAGGCACAGACAGGTGTGGACAGGCACGGACAGGCACGGACAGGTGTGGACAGGCACGGACATGCACGGACAGGTGTGGACAGGCACGGACAGGCAAGGACAGGCATGGACAGGCACGGACAGGTGTGGACAGGCACGGACAGGCGCGGACAGGTGTGGACAGGCACGGACAGGCACGGACAGGCACGGACAGGTGTGGACAGATGTGGACAGGAACAGACAGGTGTGGACAGGTGTGGACAGGCACGGACAGGCACGGACAGGTGTGGACAGGTGTGGACAGGTGTGGACAGGCACGGACAGGCACGGACAGGTGTGGACAGATGTGGACAGGAACAGACAGGTGTGGACAGGTGTGGACAGGCACGGACAGGCACGGACAGGTGTGGACAGGTGTGGACAGGTGTGGACAGGCACGGACAGGCACGGACAGGTGTGGACAGGTGTGGACAGGCACGGACAGGCACGGACAGGCACGGACAGGTGTGGACAGGCACGGACAGGCACGTACAGTCACGGACAGGCACGGACAGGCACGGACAGGAGTGGACAGGCACGGACAGGCACGGCCAGGCCTGGACAGGCACAGAAAGGTGCAGACAGGTGTGGACAGGCAGGGACAGGTGTGGACAGGCACGGACAGGCACGGACAGGCAAGGACAGGTGTGGACAGGCACGGACAGGCACGGACAGGCACGGACAGGTGTGGACAGGTGTGGACAGGCACGGACAGGCACAGACAGGCACAGACAGGTGTGGACAGGCACGGACAGGTTTGGACAGGCACAGACAGGCACGGACAGGCACGGACAGGCACGGACAGGCACGGACAGGTGTGGACAGGTGTGGACAGGCACGGACAGGCACGGACAGGCACGGACAGGCACGGACTGGTGTGGACAGGCACGGACAGGCAGGGACAGGTGTGGACAGGCACGGACAGGCACGGACAGGCACGGACAGGTGTGGACAGGCACGGACAGGCTTGGACCGG
Organism: Carcharodon carcharias; assembly: GCF_017639515.1. NCBI lineage: Eukaryota > Metazoa > Chordata > Chondrichthyes > Lamniformes > Lamnidae > Carcharodon > Carcharodon carcharias. Next base: position 237,410,644 of record NC_054468.1, read on the forward strand.
CACAGACAGGTGCAGACAGGCATGGACAGGCACGGACAGGTACGGACAGGCGTGGACAGGCACAGACAGGTGCAGACAGGTGTGGACAGGCAGGGACAGGTGTGGACAGGCACGGACAGGCACGGTAGGGAAAGGACAGGTGTGGACAGGCACGGACAGGCACGGACAGGCACGGACAGGTGTGGACAGGTGTGGACAGGCACGGACAGGCACAGACAGGCACAGACAGGTGTGGACAGGCACGGACAGGTGTGGACAGGCACAGACAGGCACGGACAGGCAGGGACAGGCACGGACAGGCACGGACAGGTGTGGACAGGTGTGGACAGGCACGGACAGGCACGGACAGGCACGGACAGGCACGGACAGGCACGGACAGGTGCGGACAGGCACAGACAGGCACGGACAGGCACGGACAGGCATGGACAGGTGTGGACAGGCACGGACAGTTGTGGACAGGTGTGGACTGGCACGGACAGGCACGGACAGGTGTGGACAGCAACGGACAGGTGTGGACAGGCACGGACAGGCACAGACAGGTGTGGACAGGCACGGACAGGCACGGACAGGTGTGGACAGGCACGGACATGCACGGACAGGTGTGGACAGGCACGGACAGGCAAGGACAGGCATGGACAGGCACGGACAGGTGTGGACAGGCACGGACAGGCGCGGACAGGTGTGGACAGGCACGGACAGGCACGGACAGGCACGGACAGGTGTGGACAGATGTGGACAGGAACAGACAGGTGTGGACAGGTGTGGACAGGCACGGACAGGCACGGACAGGTGTGGACAGGTGTGGACAGGTGTGGACAGGCACGGACAGGCACGGACAGGTGTGGACAGATGTGGACAGGAACAGACAGGTGTGGACAGGTGTGGACAGGCACGGACAGGCACGGACAGGTGTGGACAGGTGTGGACAGGTGTGGACAGGCACGGACAGGCACGGACAGGTGTGGACAGGTGTGGACAGGCACGGACAGGCACGGACAGGCACGGACAGGTGTGGACAGGCACGGACAGGCACGTACAGTCACGGACAGGCACGGACAGGCACGGACAGGTGTGGACAGGCACGGACAGGCACGGCCAGGCGTGGACAGGCACAGAAAGGTGCAGACAGGTGTGGACAGGCAGGGACAGGTGTGGACAGGCACGGACAGGCACGGACAGGCAAGGACAGGTGTGGACAGGCACGGACAGGCACGGACAGGCACGGACAGGTGTGGACAGGTGTGGACAGGCACGGACAGGCACAGACAGGCACAGACAGGTGTGGACAGGCACGGACAGGTGTGGACAGGCACAGACAGGCACGGACAGGCACGGACAGGCACGGACAGGCACGGACAGGTGTGGACAGGTGTGGACAGGCACGGACAGGCACGGACAGGCACGGACAGGCACGGACAGGTGCGGACAGGCACAGACAGGCACGGACAGGCACGGACAGGCATGGACAGGTGTGGACAGGCACGGACAGTTGTGGACATGTGTGGAATGGCACGGACAGGCACGGACAGGTGTGGACAGCAACGGACAGGTGTGGACAGGCACGGACAGGCACGGACAGGTGTGGACAGGCACGGACAGGCACGGACAGGTGTGGACAGGCACGGACATGCACGGACAGGTGTGGACAGGCACGGACAGGCAAGGACAGGCATGGACAGGCACGGACAGGTGTGGACAGGCACGGACAGGCGCGGACAGGTGTGGACAGGCACGGACAGGCACGGACAGGCACGGACAGGTGTGGACAGGCACGGACAGGCGCGGACAGGTGTGGACAGGCACTGACAGGTGTGGACAGGCACAGACAGGTGTGGACAGGCACGGACAGGCACGGACAGGCACGGACAGGTGTGGACAGGCACGGACAGGCACGGACAGGTGTGGACAGGCACGGACAGGCACGGACAGGCGTGGACAGGCACAGACAGGTGCAGACAGGCATGGACAGGCACGGACAGGTACGGACAGGCCTGGACAGGCACAGACAGGTGCAGACAGGTGTGGACAGGCACGGACAGGTGTGGACAGGCACGGACAGGCACGGACAGGCATGGACAGGCACGGACAGGTTTTGGACAGGTGTGGACAGGTCTGGACAGGCACGGACAGGCACGGACAGGCACGGATAGGCACGGACAGGCGTGGACAGGCACGGACAGGCACGGACAGGTGTGGACAGGCACGGACAGGCACGGACAGGCACGGACAGGCACGGACAGGTGTGGACAGGTGTGGACAGGTGTGGACAGGCACGGACAGGCACGGACAGGTGTGGACAGGCACGGACAGGCACGGACAGGCGCGGACAGGCACGGACAGGCACGGGACAGGCACGGACAGGCACGGACAGGTGTGGACAGGTGTGGACAGGCACGGACAGGCACGGACAGGTGTGGACAGGTGTGGACAGGTGTGGACAGGCACGGACAGGCACGGACAGGTGTGGACAGGTGTGGACAGGCACGGACAGGCACGGACAGGCACGGACAGGTGTGGACAGGCACGGACAGGCACGTACAGTCACGGACAGGCACGGACAGGCACGGACAGGTGTGGACAGGCACGGACAGGCACGGCCAGGCGCGGACAGGCACGGACAGGCACGGACAGGCACGGACAGGCACGGACAGGCACGGACAGGCACGGACAGGTGTGGACAGGTGTGGACAGGTGTGGACAGGCACGGACAGGCACAGACAGGTGTGGACAGGCACGGACAGGTGTGGACAGGCACGGACATGCACGGACAGGTGTGGACAGGCATGCACAGGCAAGGACAGGTGTGGACAGGCACGGACAGGCGTGGACAGGTGCGGACAGGCACGGACAGGTGTGGACAGACACGGACAGGCACGGACAGGCACGGACAGGTGTGGACAGGCACGGACAGGCGCGGACAGGTGTGGACAGGCACGGACAGGCACGGACAGGCACGGACAGGCACGGACAGGTGTGGACAGGCACGGACAGGTGTGGACAGGCACGGACAGGTGCGGACAGGCATGGACAGGCACGGACAGGTGTGGACAGGCACGGACAGGTGCGGACAGGCATGGACAGGCACGGACAGGCACGGACAGGCATGGACAGGCACGGAGAGGTGTGGACAGGCACGGACAGGTGTGGACAGGCACGGATAGGAGTGGACAGGCACGGACAGGTGTGGACAGGCACGGACAGGCACGGACAGGCACGGACAGGCGTGGACAGGCACGGACAGGCGCGGACAGGTGTGGACAGGCACGGACAGGCACGGACAGGTGTGGACAGGCATGCACAGGCACGGACAGGTGTGGACAGGCACGGACAGGTGTGGACAGGCACGGACAGGCACGGACAGGTGTGGACAGGCACGGACAGGTGTGGACAGGTGCGGACAGTTGTGTACAGGCACAGACAGGCACGGACAGGCACGGACAGGCACGGCCAGGCGTGGACAGGCACGGACAGGCACGGACAGGCACGGACAGGCACGGACAGGTGTGGACAGGTGTGGACAGGAACGGACAGGTGTGTACAGGCACGGACAGGCACGGACAGGTGTGGACAGGCACAGACAGAGACGGACAGGCACGGACAGGCATGGACAGGTGTGGACAGACACGGACAGGCACGGACAGGTGTGGACAGGCACGGACAGGCACGGACAGGTGTGGACAGGCACGGACAGGCACAGACAGGCATGGACAGGCACGGACAGACACGGACAGGTGTGGACAGGCACGGTCAGGCACGGACAGGTGTGGACAGGCACGGACAGGTGTGGACAGGCACGGACCGGCACGGACAGGCACGGACAGGTGTGGACAGGCACGGACAGGTGTGGACAGGCACGGACAGGTGCGGACAGGCATGGACAGGCACGGACAGGTGTGGACAGCCACGGACAGGTGCGGACAGGCATGGACAGGCACGGACAGGCACGGACAGGCATGGACAGGCACGGACAGGTGTGGACAGGCACGGACAGGTGTGGACAGGCACGGACAGGTGTGGACAGGCACGGACAGGTGTGGACAGGCACGGACAGGCACGGACAGGTGTGGACAGGCACGAACAGGTGTGGACAGGTGTGGACAGGCACGGACAGGCACGGACTGGTTTGGACAGGCATGGACAGGCACGGACAGGTGTGGACAGGCACGGACAGGTGTGGACAGGCACGGACAGGCACGGACAGGCACGGACAGGCACGGACAGGTGTGGACAGGTGTGGACAGGCACGGACAGGTGTGGACAGGCACGGACAGGCACGGACAGGCACGGACAGGCATGGACAGGCACGGACAGGCACGGACAGGCACGGACAGGCACGGACAGGCACGGACAGGTGTGGACAGGCACGGACAGGTGTGGACAGGCACGGACAGGCAAGGACAGGCATGGACAGGCACGGACAGGTGTGGACAGGCACGGACAGGCGCGGACAGGTGTGGACAGGCACGGACAGGCACGGACAGGCACGGACAGGTGTGGACAGGCAAGGACAGGCGCGGACAGGTGTGGACAGGCACTGACAGGTGTGGACAGGCACAGACAGGTGTGGACAGGCACGGACAGGCACGGACAGGCACGGACTGGTGTGGACAGGCACGGACAGGCACGGACAGGTGTGGACAGGCACGGACAGGCAAGGACAGGCACGGACAGGTGTGGACAGGCACGGACAGGCTTGGACCGGCACAGACAGGTGCAGACAGGCATGGACAGGCACGGACAGGTACGGACAGGCGTGGACAGGCACAGACAGGTGCAGACAGGTGTGGACAGGCAGGGACAGGTGTGGACAGGCACGGACAGGCACGGACAGGCAAGGACAGGTGTGGACAGGCACGGACAGGCACGGACAGGCACGGACAGGTGTGGACAGGTGTGGACAGGCACGGACAGGCACAGACAGGCACAGACAGGTGTGGACAGGCACGGACAGGTGTGGACAGGCACAGACATGCACGGACAGGCACGGACAGGCACGGACAGGCACGGACAGGTGTGGACAGGTGTGGACAGGCACGGACAGGCACGGACAGGCACGGACAGGCACGGACAGGCACGGACAGGTGCGGACAGGCACAGACAGGCACGGACAGGCACGGACAGGCATGGACAGGTGTGGACAGGCACGGACAGTTGTGGACAGGTGTGGACTGGCACGGACAGGCACGGACAGGTGTGGACAGCAACGGACAGGTGTGGACAGGCACGGACAGGCACGGACAGGTGTGGACAGGCACGGACAGGCACGGACAGGTGTGGACAGGCACGGACATGCACGGACAGGTGTGGACAGGCACGGACAGGCAAGGACAGGCATGGACAGGCACGGACAGGTGTGGACAGGCACGGACAGGCGCGGACAGGTGTGGACAGGCACGGACAGGCACGGACAGGCACGGACAGGTGTGGACAGGCACGGACAGGCGCGGACAGGTGTGGACAGGCACTGACAGGTGTGGACAGGCACAGACAGGTGTGGACAGGCACGGACAGGCACGGACAGGCACGGACAGGCACGGACAGGTGTGGACAGGCACCGACAGGCACGGACAGGTGTGGACAGGCACGGACAGGCACGGACAGGCGTGGACAGGCACAGACAGGTGCAGACAGGCATGGACAGGCACGGACAGGTACGGACAGGCGTGGACAGGCACAGACAGGTGCAGACAGGTGTGGACAGGCACGGACAGGTGTGGACAGGCACGGACAGGCACGGACAGGCACGGACAGGTGTGGACAGGCACGGACAGGCACGGACAGGCACGGACAGGTGTGGACAGGCACGGACAGGCACGGACAGGTGTGGACAGGCACGGACAAGCACGGACAGGCGCGGACAGGCACGGACAGGCACGGACAGGCGTGGACAGGCACGGACAGGCATGGACAGGCACGGACAGGCATGGACAGGCACGGACAGGTTTTGGACAGGTGTGGACAGGTCTGGACAGGCACGGACAGGCACGGACAGGCACGGACAGGCGTGGACAGGCACGGACAAGCACGGACAGGTGTGGACAGGTGTGGACAGGCACGGACAGGCACGGACAGGTGTGGACAGACACGGACAGGCACGGACAGGCACGGACAGGTGTGGACAGGTGTGGACAGGCACGGACAGGTGTGGACAGGCACGGACAGGCACGGACAGGCACGGACAGGCATGGACAGGCACGGACAGGCACGGACAGGCACGGACAGGCACGGACAGGCACGGACAGGTGTGGACAGGCACGGACAGGTGTGGACAGGCACGGACAGGCAAGGACAGGCATGGACAGGCACGGACAGGTGTGGACAGGCACGGACATGCGCGGACAGGTGTGGACAGGCACGGACAGGCACGGACAGGCACGGACAGGTGTGGACAGGCACGGACAGGCGCGGACAGGTGTGGACAGGCACTGACAGGTGTGGACAGGCACAGACAGGTGTGGACAGGCACGGACAGGCACGGACAGGCACGGACTGGTGTGGACAGGCACGGACAGGCACGGACAGGTGTGGACAGGCACGGACAGGCACGGACAGGCACGGACAGGTGTGGACAGGCACGGACAGGCTTGGACCGGCACAGACAGGTGCAGACAGGCATGGACAGGCACGGACAGGTACGGACAGGCGTGGACAGGCACAGACAGGTGCAGACAGGTGTGGACAGGCAGGGACAGGTGTGGACAGGCACGGACAGGCACGGTAGGGAAAGGACAGGTGTGGACAGGCACGGACAGGCACGGACAGGCACGGACAGGTGTGGACAGGTGTGGACAGGCACGGACAGGCACAGACAGGCACAGACAGGTGTGGACAGGCACGGACAGGTGTGGACAGGCACAGACAGGCACGGACAGGCAGGGACAGGCACGGACAGGCACGGACAGGTGTGGACAGGTGTGGACAGGCACGGACAGGCACGGACAGGCACGGACAGGCACGGACAGGTGCGGACAGGCACAGACAGGCACGGACAGGCACGGACAGGCATGGACAGGTGTGGACAGGCACGGACAGTTGTGGACAGGTGTGGACTGGCACGGACAGGCACGGACAGGTGTGGACAGCAACGGACAGGTGTGGACAGGCACGGACAGGCACAGACAGGTGTGGACAGGCACGGACAGGCACGGACAGGTGTGGACAGGCACGGACATGCACGGACAGGTGTGGACAGGCACGGACAGGCAAGGACAGGCATGGACAGGCACGGACAGGTGTGGACAGGCACGGACAGGCGCGGACAGGTGTGGACAGGCACGGACAGGCACGGACAGGCACGGACAGGTGTGGACAGGCACGGACAGGCGCGGACAGGTGTGGACAGGCACTGACAGGTGTGGACAGGCACAGACAGGTGTGGACAGGCACGGACAGGCACGGACAGGCACGGACAGGTGTGGACAGGCACGGACAGGCACGGACAGGTGTGGACAGGCACGGACAGGCACGGACAGGCGTGGACAGGCACAGACAGGTGCAGACAGGCATAGACAGGCACGGACAGGTACGGACAGGCGTGGACAGGCACAGACAGGTGCAGACAGGTGTGGACAGGCATGGACAGGTGTGGACAGGCACGGACAGGCACGGACAGGCACGGACAGGTGTGGACAGGCACGGACAGGCACGGACAGGCACGGACAGGTGTGGACAGGCACGGACAGGCACGGACAGGTGTGGACAGGCACGGACAAGCACGGACAGGCGCGGACAGGCACGGACAGGCACGGACAGGCGTGGACAGGCACGGACAGGCATGGACAGGCACGGACAGGCATGGACAGGCACGGACAGGTTTTGGACAGGTGTGGACAGGTCTGGACAGGCACGGACAGGCACGGACAGGCACGGACAGGCGTGGACAGGCACGGACAGGCACGGACAGGTGTGGACAGGCAAGGACAGGCACGGACAGGCACGGAGAGGCACGGACAGGCACGGACAGGTGTGGACAGGCACGGACAGGCACGGACAGGCACGGACAGGCACGGACAGGTACGGACAGGTGTGGACAGGTGTGGACAGGTGTGGACAGGCACGGACAGGCACGGACAGGTGTGGACAGGCCCGGACAGGCACGGACAGGTGTGGACAGATGTGGACAGGCACGGACAGGCACGGACAGGCATGGACAGGTGTGGACAGGTGTGGACAGGCACGGACAGGCACGGACAGGTGTGGACAGGCACGGACATGCACGGACAGGTGTGGACAGGCACGGACCGGCAAGGACAGGGATGGACAGGCACGGACAGGTGTGGACAGGTGTGGACAGGTGTGGACAGGCACGGACAGGCACGGACAGGTGTGGACAGGCACGGACAGGCAGGGACAGGCATGGACAGGCACGGACAGGTTTTGGACAGGTGTGGACAGGTCTGGACAGGCACGGACAGGCACGGACAGGCACGGACAGGCACGGACAGGCGTGGACAGGCACGGACAGGCACGGACAGGTGTGGACAGGCACGGACTGGCACGGACAGGCACGGACAGGCACGGACAGGCACGGACAGGTGTGGACAGGTGTGGACAGGTGTGGACAGGCACGGACAGGCACGGACAGGTGTGGACAGGCACGGACAGGCACGGACAGGCACGGACAGGCACGGACAGGTGTGGACAGGTGTGGACAGACACGGACAGGTGTGGACAGGCACGGACAGGCACGGACAGGCACGGACAGGCATGGACAGGCACGGACAGGCACGGACAGGCACGGACAGGCACGGACAGGCACGGACAGGTGTGGACAGGCACGGACAGGCACGGACAGGTGTGGACAGGCACGGACAGGCACGGACAGGCACGGACAGGTGTGGACAGGCACGGACAGGCTTGGACCGGCACAGACAGGTGCAGACAGGCATGGACAGGCACGGACAGGTACGGACAGGCGTGGACAGGCACAGACAGGTGCAGACAGGTGTGGACAGGCAGGGACAGGTGTGGACAGGCACGGACAGGCACGGACAGGCAAGGACAGGTGTGGACAGGCACGGACAGGCACGGACAGGCACGGACAGATGTGGACAGGTGTGGACAGGCACGGACAGGCACAGACAGGCACAGACAGGTGTGGACAGGCACGAACAGGTGTGGACAGGCACAGACAGGCACGGACAGGCACGGACAGGCACGGACAGGCACGGACAGGCACGGACAGGTGTGGACAGGTGTGGACAGGCACGGACAGGCACGGACAGGCACGGACAGGCACGAACAGGCACGGACAGGTGCGGACAGGCACAGACAGGCACGGACAGGCACGGACAGGCACGGACAGGTGTGGACAGGCACGGACAGTTGTGGACAGGTGTGGACAGGCACGGACAGGCACGGACAGGTGTGGACAGCAACGGACAGGTGTGGACAGGCACGGACAGGCACGGACAGGTGTGGACAGGCACGGACAGGCACGGACAGGAACGGACAGGTGTGGACAGGTGTGGACAGGTGTGGACAGGCACGGACAGGCACGGACAGGTGTGGACAGGCACGGACATGCACGGACAGGTGTGGACAGGCACGGACAGGCAAGGACAGGCATGGACAAGCACGGACAGGTGTGGACAGGCACGGACAGGCGCGGACAGGTGTGGACAGGCACGGACAGGCACGGACAGGCACGGACAGGTGTGGACAGGCACGGACAGGCGCGGACAGGTGTGGACAGGCACTGACAGGTGTGGACAGGCACAGACAGGTGTGGACAGGCACGGACAGGCACGGACAGGCACGGACAGGTGTGGACAGGCACGGACAGGTGTGGACAGGCACGGACAGGCACGGACAGGCGTGGACAGGCACAGACAGGTGCAGACAGGCATGGACAGGCACGGACAGGTACGGACAGGCGTGGACAGGCACAGACAGGTGCAGACTGGTGTGGACAGGCACGGACAGGTGTGGACAGGCACGGACAGGCACGGACAGGCACGGACAGGTGTGGACAGGCACGGACAGGCACGGACAGGCACGGACAGGTGTGGACAGGCACGGACAGGCACGGACAGGTGTGGACAGGCACGGACAAGCACGGACAGGCGCGGACAGGCACGGAAAGGCACGGACAGGCGTGGACAGGCACGGACAGGCATGGACAGGCACGGACAGGCATGGACAGGCACGGACAGGTTTTGGACAGGTGTGGACAGGTCTGGACAGGCACGGACAGGCACGGACAAGCACGGACAGGCACGGACAGGCGTGGACAGGCACGGACAGGCACGGACAGGTGTGGACAGGCACGGACAGGCACGGACAGGCACGGAGAGGCACGGACAGGTGTGGACAGGCACGGACAGGCGCGGACAGGTGTGGACAGGCACGGACAGGCACGGACAGGCACGGACAGGTGTGGACAGGCACGGACAGGCGCGGACAGGTGTGGACAGGCACTGACAGGTGTGGACAGGCACAGACAGGTGTGGACAGGCACGGACAGGCACGGACAGGCACGGACAGGTGTGGACAGGCACGGACAGGCACGGACAGGTGTGGACAGGCACGGACAGGCACGGACAGGCGTGGACAGGCACAGACAGGTGCAGACAGGCATGGACAGGCACGGACAGGTACGGACAGGCGTGGACAGGCACAGACAGGTGCAGACAGGTGTGGACAGGCACGGACAGGTGTGGACAGGCACGGACAGGCACGGACAGGCACGGACAGGTGTGGACAGGCACGGACAGGCACGGACAGGCACGGACAGGTGTGGACAGGCACGGACAGGCACGGACAGGTGTGGACAGGCACGGACAAGCACGGACAGGCGCGGACAGGCACGGAAAGGCACGGACAGGCGTGGACAGGCACGGACAGGCATGGACAGGCACGGACAGGCATGGACAGGCACGGACAGGTTTTGGACAGGTGTGGACAGGTCTGGACAGGCACGGACAGGCACGGACAAGCACGGACAGGCACGGACAGGCGTGGACAGGCACGGACAGGCACGGACAGGTGTGGACAGGCACGGACAGGCACGGACAGGCACGGAGAGGCACGGACAGGCACGGACAGGTGTGGACAGGCACGGACAGGCACGGACAGGCACGGACAGGCACGGACAGGCACGGACAGGTACGGACAGGTGTGGACAGGTGTGGACAGGTGTGGACAGGCACGGACAGGCACGGACAGGTGTGGACAGGCACGGACAGGCACGGACAGGTGTGGACAGATGTGGACAGGCACGGACAGGCAAGGACAGGGATGGACAGGCACGGACAGGTGTGGACAGGTGTGGACAGGTGTGGACAGGCACGGACAGGCACGGACAGGTGTGGACAGGCACGGACAGGCACGGACAGGTGTGGACAGGCATGGATAGGCACGGACAGGCACTGACAGGTGTGGACAGGTGCGGACAGGCACAGACAGAGACGGACAGGCACGGACAGGCACGGACAGGTGTGGACAGACACGGACAGGCACGGACAGGTGTGGACAGGCACAGACAGAGACGGACAGGCACGGACAGGCACGGACAGGTGTGGACAGGTGTGGACAGGTGTGGACAGGCACGGACAGGCACGGACAGGTGTGGACAGGCACGGACAGGCACGGACAGGCATGGACAGGCACGGACAGGTTTTGGACAGGTGTGGACAGGTCTGGACAGGCATGGACAGGCACGGAGAGGCACGGACAGGCACGGACAGGCGTGGACAGGCACGGACAGGCACGGACAGGTGTGGACAGGCACGGACTGGCACGGACAGGCACGGACAGGCACGGACAGGCACGGACAGGTGTGGACAGGTGTGGACAGGTGTGGACAGGCACGGACAGGCACGGACAGGTGTGGACAGGCACGGACAGGCACGGACAGGCGCGGACAGGCAGGGACAGGCACGGACAGGCACGGACAGGCACGGACAGGTGTGGACAGATGTGGACAGGCACGGACAGGTGTGGACAGGTGTGGACAGGCACGGACAGGCACGGACAGTTGTGGACAGGTGTGGACAGGCGCGGACAGGCACGGACAGGTGTGGACAGGTGTGGACAGGCACGGACAGGCACGGACAGGCACGGACAGGTGTGGACAGGCACGGACAGGCACGGACAGTCACGGACATGCACGGACAGGCACGGACAGGTGTGGACAGGCACGGACAGGCACGGCCAGGCGCGGACAGGCACGGACAGTCACGGACAGGCACGGACAGGCACGGACAGGCACGGACAGGCACGGACAGGTGTGGTCAGGTGTGGACAGGTGTGGACAGACACGGACAGGCACGGACAGGTGTGGACAGGCACGGACAGGTGTGGACAGGTGAGGACAGGCACGGACAGGTGTGGACAGGCACGGACAGGCACGGACAGGTGTGGACAGGCATGCACAGGCACGGACAGGTGTGGACAGGCACGGACAGGCGTGGACAGGTGCGGACAGGCACGGACAGGTTTGGACAGACACGGAAAGGCACGGACAGGCACGGACAGGTGTGGACAGGCACGGACAGGCGCGGACAGGTGTGGACAGGCACGGAAAGGCACGGACAGGTGTGGACAGGCATGCACAGGCACGGACAGGTGTGGACAGGCAAGGACAGGTGTGGACAGGCACGGACAGGTTTGGACAGGCACGGACAGGTGTGGACAGGTGCGGACAGGTGTGTACAGGCACGGACAGGCACGGACAGGCACGGACAGGCACGGACAGGCGTGGACAGGCACGGACAGGCACGGACAGGCACGGACAGGCACGGACAGGCACGGACAAGCACGGACAGGCGCGGACAGGCACGGACAGGCACGGACAGGCGTGGACAGGCACGGACAGGCATGGACAGGCACGGACAGGCATGGACAGGCACGGACAGGTTTTGGACAGGTGTGGACAGGTCTGGACAGGCACGGACAGGCACGGACAAGCACGGACAGGCACGGACAATCGTGGACAGGCACGGACAGGCACGGACAGGTGTGGACAGGCACGGACAGGCACGGACAGGCACGGAGAGGCACGGACAGGCACGGACAGGTGTGGACAGGCACGGACAGGCACGGACAGGCACGGACAGGCACGGACAGGTACGGACAGGTGTGGACAGGTGTGGACAGGTGTGGACAGGCACGGACAGGCACGGACAGGTGTGGACAGGCACGGACAGGCACGGACAGGTGTGGACAGATGTGGACAGGCACGGACAGGCAAGGACAGGGATGGACAGGCACGGACAGGTGTGGACAGGTGTGGACAGGTGTGGACAGGCACGGACAGGCACGGACAGGTGTGGACAGGCACGGACAGGCACGGACAGGCATGGACAGGCACGGACAGGTTTTGGACAGGTGTGGACAGGTCTGGACAGGCATGGACAGGCACGGAGAGGCACGGACAGGCACGGACAGGCGTGGACAGGCACGGACAGGCACGGACAGGTGTGGACAGGCACGGACTGGCACGGACAGGCACGGACAGGCACGGACAGGCACGGACAGGTGTGGACAGGTGTGGACAGGTGTGGACAGGCAAGGACAGGCACGGACAGGTGTGGACAGGCACGGACAGGCACGGACAGGCGCGGACAGGCACGGACAGGCACGGACAGGCACGGACAGGCACGGACAGGTGTGGACAGATGTGGACAGGCACGGACAGGTGTGGACAGGTGTGGACAGGCACGGACAGGCACGGACAGTTGTGGACAGGATTGGACAGGTGTGGACAGGCACGGACAGGCACGGACAGGTGTGGACAGGTGTGGACAGGCACGGACAGGCACGGACAGGCACGGACAGGTGTGGACAGGCACGGACAGGCACGGACAGTCACGGACATGCACGGACAGGCACGGACAGGTGTGGACAGGCACGGACAGGCACGGCCAGGCGCGGACAGGCACGGACAGTCACGGACAGGCACGGACAGGCACGGACAGGCACGGACAGGCACGGACAGGTGTGGACAGGTGTGGACAGGTGTGGACAGACACGGACAGGCACGGACAGGTGTGGACAGGCACGGACAGGTGTGGACAGGTGTGGACAGGCACGGACAGGTGTGGACAGGCACGGACAGGCACGGACAGGTGTGGAAAGGCATGCACAGGCACGGACAGGTGTGGACAGGCACGGACAGGCGTGGACAGGTGCGGACAGGCACTGACAGGTTTGGACAGACACGGACAGGCACGGACAGGCACGGACAGGTGTGGACAGGCACGGACAGGCGCGGACAGGTGTGGACAGGCACGGAAAGGCACGGACAGGTGTGGACAGGCATGCACAGGCACGGACAGGTGTGGACAGGCACGGACAGGTGTGGACAGGCACGGACAGGCACGGACAGGTTTGGACAGGCACGGACAGGTGTGGACAGGTGCGGACAGGTGTGTACAGGCACGGACAGGCACGGACAGGCACGGACAGGCACGGACAGGCGTGGACAGGCACGGACAGGCACGGACAGGCACGGACAGGCACGGACAGGTGTGGACAGGTGTGGACAGGCACGGACAGGTGTGTACAGGCACGGACAGGCACTGACAGGTGTGGACAGGCACGGACAGGCACGGACAGGTGTGGACAGGCACGGACAGGCACGGACAGGCACGGACAGGCACGGACAGGTGTGGACAGGTGTGGACAGGCACGGACAGGTGTGGACAGGCACGGACAGGCACGGACAGGCACGGACAGGCATGGACAGGCACGGACAGGCACGGACAGGCACGGACAGGCACGGACAGGCACGGACAGGTGTGGACAGGCACGGACAGGCACGGACAGGTGTGGACAGGCACGGACAGGCACGGACAGGCACGGACAGGTGTGGACAGGCACGGACAGGCTTGGACCGGCACAGACAGGTGCAGACAGGCATGGACAGGCACGGACAGGTACGGACAGGCGTGGACAGGCACAGACAGGTGCAGACAGGTGTGGACAGGCAGGGACAGGTGTGGACAGGCACGGACAGGCACGGACAGGCAAGGACAGGTGTGGACAGGCACGGACAGGCACGGACAGGCACGGACAGATGTGGACAGGTGTGGACAGGCACGGACAGGCACAGACAGGCATAGACAGGTGTGGACAGGCACGAACAGGTGTGGACAGGCACAGACAGGCACGGACAGGCACGGACAGGCACGGACAGGCACGGACAGGCACGGACAGGTGTGGACAGGTGTGGACAGGCACGGACAGGCACGGACAGGCACGGACAGGCACGAACAGGCACGGACAGGTGCGGACAGGCACAGACAGGCACGGACAGGCACGGACAGGCACGGACAGGTGTGGACAGGCACGGACAGTTGTGGACAGGTGTGGACAGGCACGGACAGGCACGGACAGGTGTGGACAGCAACGGACAGGTGTGGACAGGCACGGACAGGCACGGACAGGTGTGGACAGGCACGGACAGGCACGGACAGGAACGGACAGGTGTGGACAGGTGTGGACAGGTGTGGACAGGCACGGACAGGCACGGACAGGTGTGGACAGGCACGGACATGCACGGACAGGTGTGGACAGGCACGGACAGGCAAGGACAGGCATGGACAGGCACGGACAGGTGTGGACAGGCACGGACAGGCGCGGACAGGTGTGGACAGGCACGGACAGGCACGGACAGGCACGGACAGGTGTGGACAGGCACGGACAGGCGCGGACAGGTGTGGACAGGCACTGACAGGTGTGGACAGGCACAGACAGGTGTGGACAGGCACGGACAGGCACGGACAGGCACGGACAGGAGTGGACAGGCACGGACAGGCACGGACAGGTGTGGACAGGCACGGACAGGCACGGACAGGCGTGGACAGGCACAGACAGGTGCAGACAGGCATGGACAGGCACGGACAGGTACGGACAGGCGTGGACAGGCACAGACAGGTGCAGACAGGTGTGGACAGGCACGGACAGGTGTGGACAGGCACGGACAGGCACGGACAGGCACGGACAGGTGTGGACAGGCACGGACAGGCACGGACAGGCACGGACAGGTGTGGACAGGCACGGACAGGCACGGACAGGTGTGGACAGGCACGGACAAGCACGGACAGGCGCGGACAGGCACGGACAGGCACGGACAGGCGTGGACAGGCACGGACAGGCATGGACAAGCACGGACAGGCATGGACAGGCACGGACAGGTTTTGGACAGGTGTGGACAGGTCTGGACAGGCACGGACAGGCACGGACAGGCACGGACAGGCACGGACAGGCGTGGACAGGCACGGACAGGCACGGACAGGTGTGGACAGGCACGGACAGGCACGGACAGGCACGGAGAGGCACGGACAGGCACGGACAGGTGTGGACAGGCACGGACAGGCACGGACAGGCACGGACAGGCACGGACAGGTACGGACAGGTGTGGACAGGTGTGGACAGGTGTGGACAGGCACGGACAGGCACGGACAGGTGTGGACAGGCACGGACAGGCACGGACAGGTGTGGACAGATGTGGACAGGCACGGACAGGCACGGACAGGCACGGACAGGTGTGGACAGGTGTGGACAGGTGTGGACAGGCACGACAGGCACGGACAGGTGTGGACAGGCATGGACATGCACGGACAGGTGTGGACAGGCACGGACAGGCAAGGACAGGGATGGACAGGCACGGACAGGTGTGGACAGGTGTGGACAGGTGTGGACAAGCACGGACAGGCACGGACAGGTGTGGACAGGCACGGACAGGCACGGACAGGCATGGACAGGCACGGACAGGTTTTGGACAGGTGTGGACAGGTCTGGACAGGCACGGACAGGCACGGAGAGGCACGGCAGGCACGGACAGGCGTGGACAGGCACGGACAGGCACGGACAGGTGTGGACAGGCACGGACTGGCACGGACAGGCACGGACAGGCACGGACAGGCACGGACAGGTGTGGACAGGTGTGGACAGGTGTGGACAGGCACGGACAGGCACGGACAGGTGTGGACAGGCACGGACAGGCACGGACAGGCGCGGACAGGCACGGACAGGCACGGACAGGCACGGACAGACACGGACAGGTGTGGACAGATGTGGACAGGCACGGACAGGTGTGGACAGGTGTGGACAGGCACGGACAGGCACGGACAGTTGTGGACAGGTGTGGACAGGCACGGACAGGCACGGACAGGTGTGGACAGGTGTGGACAGGCACGGACAGGTACGGACAGGCACGGACAGGTGTGGACAGGCACGGACAGGCACGGACAGTCACGGACATGCACGGACAGGCACGGACAGGTGTGGACAGGCACGGACAGGCACGGCCAGGCGCGGACAGGCACGGACAGTCACGGACAGGCACGGACAGGCACGGACAGGCACGGACAGGCACGGACAGGTGTGGACAGGTGTGGACAGGTGTGGACAGACACGGACAGGCACGGACAGGTGTGGACAGGCACGGACAGGTGTGGACAGGTGTGGACAGGCACGGACAGGTGTGGACAGGCACGGACAGGCACGGACAGGTGTGGACAGGCATGCACAGGCACGGACAGGTGTGGACAGGCACGGACAGGCGTGGACAGGTGCGGACAGGCACGGACAGGTTTGGACAGACACGGACAGGCACGGACAGGCACGGACAGGTGTGGACAGGCACGGACAGGCGCGGACAGGTGTGGACAGGCACGGACAGGCACGGACAGGTGTGGACAGGCATGCACAGGCACGGACAGGTGTGGACAGGCACGGACAGGTGTGGACAGGCACGGACAGGCACGGACAGGTGTGGACAGGCACGGACAGGTGTGGACAGGTGCGGACAGGTGTGTACAGGCACGGACAGGCACGGACAGGCACGGACAGGCACGGACAGGCGTGGACAGGCACGGACAGGCACGGACAGGCACGGACAGGCACGGACAGGTGTGGACAGGTGTGGACAGGCACGGACAGGTGTGTACAGGCACGGACAGGCACTGACAGGTGTGGACAGGCACGGACAGGCACGGACAGGTGTGGACAGGCACGGACAGGCACGGACAGGTGTGGACAGGCACGGACAGGTGTGGACAGGCACGGACCGGCACGGACAGGCACGGACAGGTGTGGACAGGCACGGACAGGTGTGGACAGGCACGGACAGGTGCGGACAGGCATGGACAGGCACGGACAGGTGTGGACAGGCACGTACAGGTGCGGACAGGCATGGACTGGCACGGACAGGCATGGACAGGTGTGGACAGGCACGGACAGTCATGGACAGGCACGGACAGACACGGACAGGCACGGACAGGCACGGACAGGCACGGACAGGCACGGACAGGCACGGACAGGTGTGGACAGGTGTGGACTGGCACGGACAGGCACGGACAGGCACAGACAGGCACGGACAGGCACGGACAGGTGTGGACAGGCACGGACAGGCACGGACAGGCACGGACAGGCACGGACAGGCACGGACAGGCACGGACAGGTGTGGACAGGCACGGACAGGTGTGGACAGGCACGGACAGGCACGGACAGGCACGGACAGGCATGGACAGGCACGGACAGGCACGGACAGGCACGGACAGGCACGGACAGGCACGGACAGGTGTGGACAAGCACGGACAGGTGTGGAGAGGCACGGACAGGCAAGGACAGGCATGGACAGGCACGGACAGGTGTGGACAGGCACGGACAAGCAAGGACAGGCATGGACAGGCACGGACAGGTGTGGACAGGCACGGACAGGCACGGACAGGTGTGGACAGGCACGGACAGGCGCGGACAGGTGTGGACAGGCACTGACAGGTGTGGACAGGCACAGACAGGTGTGGACAGGCATGGACAGGCACGGACAGGCACGGACAGGTATGGACAGGCACGGACAGGCACGGACAGGTGTGGACAGGCACGGACAGGCACGGACAGGCACGGACAGGTGTGGACAGGCACGGACAGGCTTGGACCGGCACAGACAGGTGCAGACAGGCATGGACAGGCACGGACAGGTACGGACAGGCACGGACAGGTGTGGACAGGTGTGGACAGGCACGGACAGGCACGGACAGGCACGGACAGGTGTGGACAGGCACAGACAGGCACGGACAGGCACGGACAGTCACGGACAGGTGTGGACAGGCACGGACAGTTGTGGACAGGTGTGGACAGGCACGGACAGGCACGGACAGGTGTGGACAGCAACGGACAGGTGTGGACAGGCACGGACAGGCACGGACAGGTGTGGACAGTCACGGACAGGCACGGACAGGCACGGACAGGTGTGGACAGGTGTGGACAGGTGTGGACAGGCACGGACAGGCACGGACAGGTGTGGACAGGCACGGACAGGTACGGACAGGTGTGGAAAGGCACGGACAGGCACGGACAGGTGTGGACAGGCATGCACAGGCACGGACAGGTGTGGACAGGCACGGACAGGTGTGGACAGGCACGGACAGGCACGGACAGGTGTGGACAGGCACGGACAGGTGTGGACAGGTGCGGACAGGTGTGTACAGGCACGGACAGGCACGGACAGGCACGGACAGGCACGGACAGGCACGGACAGGCACGGACTGTGTGGACAGGTGTGGACAGGCACGGACAGGTGTGTACAGGCACGGACAGGCACGGACAGGTGTGGACAGGCACAGACAGAGACGGACAGGCACGGACAGGCATGGACAGGTGTGGACAGACACGGACAGGCACAGACAGGTGTGGACAGGCACGGACAGGCACGGACAGGTGTGGACAGGATCGGACAGGCACAGACAGGCGTGGACAGGCACGGACAGAAACGGATAGGTGTGGACAGGCACGGTCAGGCACGGACAGGTGTGGACAGGCACGGACAGGTGTGGACAGGCACGGACCGGCACGGACAGGCACGGACAGGTGTGGACAGGCACGGACAGGTGTGGACAGGCACGGACAGGTGCGGACAGGCATGGACAGGCACGGACAGGTGTGGACAGGCACGGACAGGTGCGGACAGGCATGGACAGGCACGGACAGGCATGGACAGGTGTGGACAGGCACGGACAGTCATGGACAGGCACGGACAGACACGGACAGGCACGGACTGGCACGGGCAGGCACGGACAGGCACGGACAGGTGTGGACAGGTGTGGACTGGCACGGACAGGCACGGACAGGCACAGACAGGCACGGACAGGCACGGACAGGTGTGGACAGGCACGGACAGGCACGGACAGGCACAGACAGGCACGGACAGGCACAGACAGGTGTGGACAGGTGTGGACAGGTGTGCACAGGCACGGACAGGCACGGACAGGCACGGACAGGCACGGACAGGTGTGGACAGGTGTGGACTGGCACGGACAGGCACGGACAGGCACAGACAGGCACGGACAGGCACGGACAGGTGTGGACAGGCACGGACAGGCACGGACAGGCACAGACAGGCACGGACAGGCACAGACTGGTGTGGACAGGTGTGGACAGGTGTGCACAGGCACGGACAGGCACGGACAGGCACGGACAGGCACAGACAGGCACGGACAGGTGTGGACAGGCACGGACAGGCACGGACAGGCACAGACAGGCACGGACAGGTGTGGACAGGTGTGGACAGGTGTGGACAGGCACGGACAGGCACGGACAGGTGTGGATAGGCACGGACAGGCACGGACAGGTGTGGACAGGCAAGGACAGGCACGGACAGGCACGGACAGGCACGGACAGGTGTGGACAGGCACGGACAGTTGTGGACAGGTGTGGACAGGCACGGACAGGCACGGACAGGCATGGACAGGCACGGACAGGTTTTGGACAGGTGTGGACAGGTCTGGACAGGCACGGACAGGCACGGACAGGCACGGACAGGTACGGACAGGCGTGGACAGGCACAGACAGGTGCAGACAGGTGTGGACAGGCAGGGACAGGTGTGGACAGGCACGGACAGGCACGGACAGGCAAGGACAGGTGTGGACAGGCACGGCCAGGCACGGACAGGCACGGACAGGTGTGGACAGGTGTGGACAGGCACGGACAGGCACGGACAGGCACGGACAGGTGCGGACAGGTGTGGACAGGTGTGGACAGGCACGGACAGGTGTGTACAGGCACGGACAGGCACGGACAGGTGTGGACAGGCACAGACAGAGACGGACAGGCACGGACAGGCATGGACAGGTGTGGACAGACACGGACAGGCACGGACAGGTGTGGACAGGCACGGACAGGTGTGGACAGGCACGGTCAGGCACGGACAGGTGTGGACAGGCATGGACAGGTGTGGACAGGCACGGACCGGCACGGACAGGCACGGACAGGTGTGGACAGGCACGGACAGTTGTGGACAGGCACGGACAGGTGCGGACAGGCATGGACAGGCACGGACAGGTGTGGACAGGCACGGACAGGTGCGGACAGGCATGGACAGGCACGGACAGGCATGGACAGGTGTGGACAGGCACGGACAGTCATGGACAGGCACGGACAGACACGGACAGGCACGGACAGGCACGGACAGGCACGGACAGGCACGGACAGGTGTGGACAGGTGTGGACTGGCACGGACAGGCACGGACAGGCACAGACAGGCACGGACAGGCACGGACAGGTGTGGACAGGCACGGACAGGCACGGACAGGCACAGACAGGCACGGACAGGCACAGACAGGTGTGGACAGGTGTGGACAGGTGTGCACAGGCACGGACAGGCACGGACAGGCACGGACAGGCACGGACAGGTGTGGACAGGTGTGGACTGGCACGGACAGGCACGGACAGGCACAGACAGGCACGGACAGGCACGGACAGGTGTGGACAGGCACGGACAGGCACGGACAGGCACAGACAGGCACGGACAGGCACAGACTGGTGTGGACAGGTGTGGACAGGTGTGCACAGGCACGGACAGGCACGGACAGGCACGGACAGGCACAGACAGGCACGGACAGGTGTGGACTGGCACGGACAGGCACGGACAGGCACAGACAGGCAGGGACAGGTGTGGACAGGTGTGGACAGGTGTGGACAGGCACGGACAGGCACGGACAGGTGTGGACAGGCACGGACAGGCACGGACAGGTGTGGACAGGCAAGGACAGGCACGGACAGGCACGGACAGGCACGGACAGGTGTGGACAGGCACGGACAGTTGTGGACAGGTGTGGACAGGCACGGAGAGGCACGGACAGGCATGGACAGGCACGGACAGGTTTTGGACAGGTGTGGACAGGTCTGGACAGGCACGGACAGGCACGGACAGGCACGGACAGGTACGGACAGGCGTGGACAGGCACAGACAGGTGCAGACAGGTGTGGACAGGCAGGGACAGGTGTGGACAGGCACGGACAGGCACGGACAGGCAAGGACAGGTGTGGACAGGCACGGCCAGGCACGGACAGGCACGGACAGGTGTGGACAGGTGTGGACAGGCACGGACAGGCACAGACAGGCACAGACAGGTGTGGACAGGCACGGACAGGTGTGGACAGGCACAGACAGGCACGGACAGGCACGGACAGGCACGGACAGGCACGGACAGGTGTGGACAGGTGTGGACAGGCACGGACAGGCACGGACAGGCACGGACAGGCACGGACAGGCACGGACAGGTGTGGACAGGCACAGACAGGCACGGACAGGCACGGACAGGCACGGACAGGTGTGGACAGGCACGGACAGTTGTGGACAGGTGTGGACAGGCACGGACAGGTGTGGACAGGCACGGACCGGCACGGACAGGCACGGACAGGTGTGGACAGGCACGGACAGTTGTGGACAGGCACGGACAGGTGCGGACAGGCATGGACAGGCACGGACAGGTGTGGACAGGCACGGACAGGTGCGGACAGGCATGGACAGGCACGGACAGGCATGGACAGGTGTGGACAGGCACGGACAGTCATGGACAGGCACGGACAGACACGGACAGGCACGGACAGGCACGGACAGGCACGGACAGGCACGGACAGGTGTGGACAGGTGTGGACTGGCACGGACAGGCACGGACAGGCACAGACAGGCACGGACAGGCACGGACAGGTGTGGACAGGCACGGACAGGCACGGACAGGCACAGACAGGCACGGACAGGCACAGACAGGTGTGGACAGGTGTGGACAGGTGTGCACAGGCACGGACAGGCACGGACAGGCACGGACAGGCACGGACAGGTGTGGACAGGTGTGGACTGGCACGGACAGGCACGGACAGGCACAGACAGGCACGGACAGGCACGGACAGGTGTGGACAGGCACGGACAGGCACGGACAGGCAAAGACAGGCACGGACAGGCACAGACTGGTGTGGACAGGTGTGGACAGGTGTGCACAGGCACGGACAGGCACGGACAGGCACGGACAGGCACAGACAGGCACGGACAGGTGTGGACAGGCACGGACAGGCACGGACAGGCACAGACAGGCACGGACAGGTGTGGACAGGTGTGGACAGGTGTGGACAGGCACGGACAGGCACGGACAGGTGTGGACAGGCACGGACAGGCACGGACAGGTGTGGACAGGCAAGGACAGGCACGGACAGGCACGGACAGGCACGGACAGGTGTGGACAGGCACGGACAGTTGTGGACAGGTGTGGACAGGCACGGACAGGCACGGACAGGCATGGACAGGCACGGACAGGTTTTGGACAGGTGTGGACAGGTCTGGACAGGCACGGACAGGCACGGACAGGCACGGACAGGTACGGACAGGCGTGGACAGGCACAGACAGGTGCAGACAGGTGTGGACAGGCAGGGACAGGTGTGGACAGGCACGGACAGGCACGGACAGGCAAGGACAGGTGTGGACAGGCACGGCCAGGCACGGACAGGCACGGACAGGTGTGGACAGGTGTGGACAGGCACGGACAGGCACAGACAGGCACAGACAGGTGTGGACAGGCACGGACAGGTGTGGACAGGCACAGACAGGCACGGACAGGCACGGACAGGCACGGACAGGCACGGACAGGTGTGGACAGGTGTGGACAGGCACGGACAGGCACGGACAGGCACGGACAGGCACGGACAGGCACGGACAGGTGTGGACAGGCACAGACAGGCACGGACAGGCACGGACAGGCACGGACAGGTGTGGACAGGCACGGACAGTTGTGGACAGGTGTGGACAGGCACGGACAGGCACGGACAGGTGTGGACAGCAACGGACAGGTGTGGACAGGCACGGACAGGCACGGACAGGTGTGGACAGGCACGGACAGGCACGGACAGGTGTGGACAGGTGTGGACAGGTGTGGACAGGCACGGACAGGCACGGACAGGTGTGGACAGGCACGGACAGGTACGGACAGGTGTGGACAGGCACGGACAGGCACGGACAGGTGTGGACAGGCATGCACAGGCACGGACAGGTGTGGATAGGCACGGACAGGTGTGGACAGGCACGGACAGGCACGGACAGGTGTGGACAGGCACGGACAGGTGTGGACAGGTGCGGACAGGTGTGCACAGGCACGGACAGGCACGGACAGGCACGGACAGGCACGGACAGGCACGGACAGGTGTGGACAGGTGTGGACAGGCACGGACAGTTGTGTACAGGCACAGACAGAGACGGACAGGCACGGACAGGCATGGACAGGTGTGGACAGACACGGACAGGCACAGACAGGTGTGGACAGGCACGGACAGGCACGGACAGGTGTGGACAGGCACGGACAGGCACAGACAGGCATGGACAGGCACGGACAGAAACGGACAGGTGTGGACAGGCACGGTGAGGCACGGACAGGTGTGGACAGGCACGGACAGGTGTGGACAGGCACGGACCGGCACGGACAGGCACGGACAGGTGTGGACAGGCACGGACAGGTGTGGACAGGCACGGACAGGTGCGGACAGGCATGGACAGGCACGGACAGGTGTGGACAGGCACGGACAGGTGCGGACAGGCATGGACAGGCACGGACAGGCATGGACAGGTGTGGACAGGCACGGACAGTCATGGACAGGCACGGACAGACACGGACAGGCACGGACAGGCACGGACAGGCACGGACAGGCACGGACAGGTGTGGACAGGTGTGGACTGGCACGGACAGGCACGGACAGGCACAGACAGGCACGGACAGGCACGGACAGGTGTGGACAGGCACGGACAGGCAAGGACAGGCACAGACAGGCACGGACAGGCACAGACAGGTGTGGACAGGTGTGGACAGGTGTGCACAGGCACGGACAGGCACGGACAGGCACGGACAGGCACGGACAGGTGTGGACAGGTGTGGACTGGCACGGACAGGCACGGACAGGCACAGACAGGCACGGACAGGCACGGACAGGTGTGGACAGGCACGGACAGGCACGGACAGGCACAGACAGGCACGGACAGGCACAGACAGGTGTGGACAGGTGTGGACAGGTGTGCACAGGCACGGACAGGCACGGACAGGCACGGACAGGCACAGACAGGCACGGACAGGTGTGGACAGGCACGGACAGGCACGGACAGGAACAGACAGGCACGGACAGGTGTGGACAGGTGTGGACAGGTGTGGACAGGCACGGACAGGCACGGACAGGTGTGGACAGGCATGGACAGGCACGGTCAGGTGTGGACAGGCAAGGACAGGCACGGACAGGCACGGACAGGCACGGACAGGCACGGACAGTTGTGGACAGGTGTGGACAGGCACGGACAGGCACGGACAGGCATGGACAGGCACGGACAGGTTTTGGACAGGTGTGGACAGGTCTGGACAGGCACGGACAGGCACGGACAGGCACGGACAGGTACGGACAGGCGTGGACAGGCACAGACAGGTGCAGACAGGTGTGGACAGGCAGGGACAGGTGTGGACAGGCACGGACAGGCACGGACAGGCAAGGACAGGTGTGGACAGGCACGGCCAGGCACGGACAGGCACGGACAGGTGTGGACAGGTGTGGACAGGCACGGACAGGCACAGACAGGCACAGACAGGTGTGGACAGGCACGCACAGGTGTGGACAGGCACAGACAGGCACGGACAGGCACGGACAGGCACGGACAGGCACGGACAGGTGTGGACAGGTGTGGACAGGCACGGACAGGCACGGACATGCACGGACAGGCACGGACAGGCACGGACAGGTGTGGACAGGCACAGACAGGCACGGACAGGCACAGACAGGCATGGACAGGTGTGGACAGGCACGGACAGTTGTGGACAGGTGTGGACAGGCACGGACAGGCACGGACAGGTGTGGACAGCAACGGACAGGTGTGGACAGGCACGGACAGGCACGGACAGGTGTGGACAGGCACGGACAGGCACGGACAGGCACGGAAAGGTGTGGACAGGTGTGGACAGGTGTGGACAGGCACGGACAGGCACGGACAGGTGTGGACAGGCACGGACAGGTACGGACAGGTGTGGACAGGCACGGACAGGCACGGACAGGTGTGGACAGGCATGCACAGGCACGGACAGGTGTGGACAGGCACGGACAGGTGTGGACAGGCACGGACAGGCACGGACAGGTGTGGACAGGCACGGACAGGTGTGGACAGGTGCGGACAGGTGTGTACAGGCACGGACAGGCACGGACAGGCACGGACAGGCACGGACAGGCACGGACAGGTGTGGACAGGTGTGGACAGGCACAGACAGAGACGGACAGGCACGGACAGGCATGGACAGGTGTGGACAGACACGGACAGGCACAGACAGGTGTGGACAGGCACGGACAGGCACGGACAGGTGTGGACAGGCACGGACAGGCACAGACAGACATGGACAGGCACGGACAGAAACGGACAGGTGTGGACAGGCACGGTCAGGCACGGACAGGTGTGGACAGGCACGGACAGGTGTGGACAGGCACGGACCGGCACGGACAGGCACGGACAGGTGTGGACAGGCACGGACAGGTGTGGACAGGCACGGACAGGTGCGGACAGGCATGGACAGGCACGGACAGGTGTGGACAGGCACGGACAGGTGCGGACAGGCATGGACAGGCACGGACAGGCATGGACAGGTGTGGACAGGCACGGACAGTCATGGACAGGCACGGACAGACACGGACAGGCACGGACAGGCACGGACAGGCACGGACAGGTGTGGACAGGTGTGGACTGGCACGGACAGGCACGGACAGGCACAGACAGGCACGGACAGGAGTGGACAGGTGTGGACAGGTGTGGACAGGCACGGACAGGCACGGACAGGTGTGGACAGGCACGGACAGGCACGGACAGGTGTGGACAGGCAAGGACAGGCACGGACAGGCACGGACAGGCACGGACAGGTGTGGACAGGCACGGACAGTTGTGGACAGGCACGGACAGGCACGGACAGGCACGGACAGGCATGGACAGGCACGGACAGGTTTTGGACAGGTGTGGACAGGTCTGGACAGGCACGGACAGGCACGGACAGGCACGGACAGGCACGGACAGGCGTGGACAGGCACGGACAGGCACGGACAGGTGTGGACAGGCACGGACAGGCACGGACAGGCACGGACAGGCACGGAGAGGCACGGACAGGTGTGGACAGGTGTGGACAGGTGTGGACAGGCACGGACAGGCACGGACAGGCGCGGACAGGCACGGACAGGCACGGACAGGCACGGACAGGCACGGACAGGTGTGGACAGATGTGGACAGGCACGGACAGGTGTGGACAGGTGTGGACAGGCACGGACAGGCACGGACAGGTGTGGACAGGTGTGGACAGGTGTGGACAGGCACGGACAGGCACGGACAGGTGTGGACAGGTGTGGACAGGCACGGACAGGCACGGACAGGCACGGACAGGTGTGGACAGGCACGGACAGGCACGGACAGTCACGGACAGGCACGGACAGGCACGGACAGGTGTGGACAGGCACGGACAGGCACGGCCAGGCACGGACAGGTGTGGACAGGCTCGGACAGGCACGGACAGGTGTGGACAGACACGGACAGGCACGGACAGGTGTGGACAGGCACGGACAGGAACGGACAGGCACAGACAGGCACGGACAGGTGTGGACAGGCACGGACAGGTGTGGACAGGCACGGACAGGCACGGACAGGCACGGACAGGTGTGGACAGGCACGGACAGGCATGGTCAGGCACGGACAGGCACGGACAGGTGTGGACAGGCACGGACAGGCACGGACAGGCACGGACAGGTACGGACAGGCGTGGACAGGCACAGACAGGTGCAGACAGGTGTGGACAGGCAGGGACAGGTGTGGACAGGCACGGACAGGCACGGACAGGCAAGGACAGGTGTGGACAGGCACGGCCAGGCACGGACAGGCACGGACAGGTGTGGACAGGTGTGGACAGGCACGGACAGGCACAGACAGGCACAGACAGGTGTGGACAGGCACGGACAGGTGTGGACAGGCACAGACAGGCACGGACAGGCACGGACAGGCACGGACAGGCACGGACAGGTGTGGACAGGTGTGGACAGGCACGGACAGGCACGGACAGGCACGGACAGGCACGGACAGGCGTGGACAGGCACAGACAGGCACGGACAGGCACGGACAGGCACGGACAGGTGTGGACAGGCACGGACAGTTGTGGACAGGTGTGGACAGGCACGGACAGGCACGGACAGGTGTGGACAGCAACGGACAGGTGTGGACAGGCACGGACAGGCACGGACAGGTGTGGACAGGCACGGACAGGCACGGACAGGTGTGGACAGGTGTGGACAGGTGTGGACAGGCACGGACAGGCACGGACAGGTGTGGACAGGCACGGACAGGTACGGACAGGTGTGGACAGGCACGGACAGGCACGGACAGGTGTGGACAGGCACGGACAGGCACGGACAGGCACAGACAGGCACGGACAGGAGTGGACAGGTGTGGACAGGTGTGGACAGGCACGGACAGGCACGGACAGGTGTGGACAGGCACGGACAGGCACGGACAGGTGTGGACAGGCAAGGACAGGCACGGACAGGCACGGACAGGCACGGACAGGTGTGGACAGGCACGGACAGTTGTGGACAGGCACGGACAGGCACGGACAGGCACGGACAGGCATGGACAGGCACGGACAGGTTTTGGACAGGTGTGGACAGGTCTGGACAGGCACGGACAGGCACGGACAGGCACGGACAGGCACGGACAGGCGTGGACAGGCACGGACAGGCACGGACAGGTGTGGACAGGCACGGACAGGCACGGACAGGCACGGACAGGCACGGAGAGGCACGGACAGGTGTGGACAGGTGTGGACAGGTGTGGACAGGCACGGACAGGCACGGACAGGCGCGGACAGGCACGGACAGGCACGGACAGGCACGGACAGGCACGGACAGGTGTGGACAGATGTGGACAGGCACGGACAGGTGTGGACAGGTGTGGACAGGCACGGACAGGCACGGACAGGTGTGGACAGGTGTGGACAGGTGTGGACAGGCACGGACAGGCACGGACAGGTGTGGACAGGTGTGGACAGGCACGGACAGGCACGGACAGGCACGGACAGGTGTGGACAGGCACGGACAGGCACGGACAGTCACGGACAGGCACGGACAGGCACGGACAGGTGTGGACAGGCACGGACAGGCACGGCCAGGCACGGACAGGTGTGGACAGGCACGGACAGGCACGGACAGGTGTGGACAGACACGGACAGGCACGGACAGGTGTGGACAGGCACGGACAGGAACGGACAGGCACAGACAGGCACGGACAGGTGTGGACAGGCACGGACAGGTGTGGACAGGCACGGACAGGCACGGACAGGCACGGACAGGTGTGGACAGGCACGGACAGGCATGGTCAGGCACGGACAGGCACGGACAGGTGTGGACAGGCACGGACAGGCACGGACAGGCACGGACAGGTACGGACAGGCGTGGACAGGCACAGACAGGTGCAGACAGGTGTGGACAGGCAGGGACAGGTGTGGACAGGCACGGACAGGCACGGACAGGCAAGGACAGGTGTGGACAGGCACGGCCAGGCACGGACAGGCACGGACAGGTGTGGACAGGTGTGGACAGGCACGGACAGGCACAGACAGGCACAGACAGGTGTGGACAGGCACGGACAGGTGTGGACAGGCACAGACAGGCACGGACAGGCACGGACAGGCACGGACAGGCACGGACAGGTGTGGACAGGTGTGGACAGGCACGGACAGGCACGGACAGGCACGGACAGGCACGGACAGGCGTGGACAGGCACAGACAGGCACGGACAGGCACGGACAGGCACGGACAGGTGTGGACAGGCACGGACAGTTGTGGACAGGTGTGGACAGGCACGGACAGGCACGGACAGGTGTGGACAGCAACGGACAGGTGTGGACAGGCACGGACAGGCACGGACAGGTGTGGACAGGCACGGACAGGCACGGACAGGTGTGGACAGGTGTGGACAGGTGTGGACAGGCACGGACAGGCACGGACAGGTGTGGACAGGCACGGACAGGTACGGACAGGTGTGGACAGGCACGGACAGGCACGGACAGGTGTGGACAGGCATGCACAGGCACGGACAGGTGTGGATAGGCACGGACAGGTGTGGACAGGCACGGACAGGCACGGACAGGTGTGGACAGGCACGGACAGGTGTGGACAGGTGCGGACAGGTGTGCACAGGCACGGACAGGCACGGACAGGCACGGACAGGCACGGACAGGCACGGACAGGTGTGGACAGGTGTGGACAGGCACGGACAGGTGTGTACAGGCACAGACAGAGACGGACTGGCACGGACAGGCATGGACAGGTGTGGACAGACACGGACAGGCACAGACAGGTGTGGACAGGCACGGACAGGCACGGACAGGTGTGGACAGGCACGGACAGGCACAGACAGGCATGGACAGGCACGGACAGAAACGGACAGGTGTGGACAGGCACGGTGAGGCACGGACAGGTGTGGACAGGCACGGACAGGTGTGGACAGGCACGGACCGGCACGGACAGGCACGGACAGGTGTGGACAGGCACGGACAGGTGTGGACAGGCACGAACAGGTGCGGACAGGCATGGACAGGCACGGACAGGTGTGGACAGGCACGGACAGGTGCGGACAGGCATGGACAGGCACGGACAGGCATGGACAGGTGTGGACAGGCACGGACAGTCATGGACAGGCACGGACAGACACGGACAGGCACGGACAGGCACGGACAGGCACGGACAGGCACGGACAGGTGTGGACAGGTGTGGACTGGCACGGACAGGCACGGACAGGCACAGACAGGCACGGACAGGCACGGACAGGTGTGGACAGGCACGGACAGGCAAGGACAGGCACAGACAGGCACGGACAGGCACAGACAGGTGTGGACAGGTGTGGACAGGTGTGCACAGGCACGGACAGGCACGGACAGGCACGGACAGGCACGGACAGGTGTGGACAGGTGTGGACTGGCACGGACAGGCACGGACAGGCACAGACAGGCACGGACAGGCACGGACAGGTGTGGACAGGCACGGACAGGCACGGACAGGCACAGACAGGCACGGACAGGCACAGACAGGTGTGGACAGGTGTGGACAGGTGTGCACAGGCACGGACAGGCACGGACAGGCACGGACAGGCACAGACAGGCACGGACAGGTGTGGACAGGCACGGACAGGCACGGACAGGAACAGACAGGCACGGACAGGTGTGGACAGGTGTGGACAGGTGTGGACAGGCACGGACAGGCACGGACAGGTGTGGACAGGCACGGACAGGCACGGACAGGTGTGGACAGGCAAGGACAGGCACGGACAGGCACGGACAGGTGTGGACAGGCACGGACAGTTGTGGACAGGTGTGGACAGGCACGGACAGGCATGGACAGGCACGGACAGGTTTTGGACAGGTGTGGACAGGTCTGGACAGGCACGGACAGGCACGGACAGGCACGGACAGGTACGGACAGGCGTGGACAGGCACAGACAGGTGCAGACAGGTGTGGACAGGCAGGGACAGGTGTGGACAGGCACGGACAGGCACGGACAGGCAAGGACAGGTGTGGACAGGCACGGCCAGGCACGGACAGGCACGGACAGGTGTGGACAGGTGTGGACAGGCACGGACAGGCACAGACAGGCACAGACAGGTGTGGACAGGCACGCACAGGTGTGGACAGGCACAGACAGGCACGGACAGGCACGGACAGGCACGGACAGGCACGGACAGGTGTGGACAGGTGTGGACAGGCACGGACAGGCACGGACATGCACGGACAGGCACGGACAGGCACGGACAGGTGTGGACAGGCACAGACAGGCACGGACAGGCACGGACAGGCATGGACAGGTGTGGACAGGCACGGACAGTTGTGGACAGGTGTGGACAGGCACGGACAGGCACGGACAGGTGTGGACAGCAACGGACAGGTGTGGACAGGCACGGACAGGCACGGACAGGTGTGGACAGGCACGGACAGGCACGGACAGGCACGGAAAGGTGTGGACAGGTGTGGACAGGTGTGGACAGGCACGGACAGGCACGGACAGGTGTGGACAGGCACGGACAGGTACGGACAGGTGTGGACAGGCACGGACAGGCACGGACAGGTGTGGACAGGCATGCACAGGCACGGACAGGTGTGGACAGGCACGGACAGGTGTGGACAGGCACGGACAGGCACGGACAGGTGTGGACAGGCACGGACAGGTGTGGACAGGTGCGGACAGGTGTGTACAGGCACGGACAGGCACGGACAGGCACGGACAGGCACGGACAGGCACGGACAGGTGTGGACAGGTGTGGACAGGCACAGACAGAGACGGACAGGCACGGACAGGCATGGACAGGTGTGGACAGACACGGACAGGCACAGACAGGTGTGGACAGGCACGGACAGGCACGGACAGGTGTGGACAGGCACGGACAGGCACAGACAGGCATGGACAGGCACGGACAGAAACGGACAGGTGTGGACAGGCACGGTCAGGCACGGACAGGTGTGGACAGGCACGGACAGGTGTGGACAGGCACGGACCGGCACGGACAGGCACGGACAGGTGTGGACAGGCACGGACAGGTGTGGACAGGCACGGACAGGTGCGGACAGGCATGGACAGGCACGGACAGGTGTGGACAGGCACGGACAGGTGCGGACAGGCATGGACAGGCACGGACAGGCATGGACAGGTGTGGACAGGCACGGACAGTCATGGACAGGCACGGACAGACACGGACAGGCACGGACAGGCACGGACAGGCACGGACAGGTGTGGACAGGTGTGGACTGGCACGGACAGGCACGGACAGGCACAGACAGGCACGGACAGGTGTGGACAGGTGTGGACAGGTGTGGACAGGCACGGACAGGCACGGACAGGTGTGGACAGGCACGGACAGGCACGGACAGGTGTGGACAGGCAAGGACAGGCACGGACAGGCACGGACAGGCACGGACAGGTGTGGACAGGCACGGACAGTTGTGGACAGGCACGGACAGGCACGGACAGGCACGGACAGGCATGGACAGGCACGGACAGGTTTTGGACAGGTGTGGACAGGTCTGGACAGGCACGGACAGGCAAGGACAGGCACGGACAGGCACGGACAGGCGTGGACAGGCACGGACAGGCACGGACAGGTGTGGACAGGCACGGACAGGCACGGACAGGCACGGACAGGCACGGAGAGGCACGGACAGGTGTGGACAGGTGTGGACAGGTGTGGACAGGCACGGACAGGCACGGACAGGCGCGGACAGGCACGGACAGGCACGGACAGGCACGGACAGGCACGGACAGGTGTGGACAGATGTGGACAGGCACGGACAGGTGTGGACAGGTGTGGACAGGCACGGACAGGCACGGACAGGTGTGGACAGGTGTGGACAGGTGTGGACAGGCACGGACAGGCACGGAAAGGTGTGGACAGGTGTGGACAGGCACGGACAGGCACGGACAGGCACGGACAGGTGTGGACAGGCACGGACAGGCACGGACAGTCACGGACAGGCACGGACAGGCACGGACAGGTGTGGACAGGCACGGACAGGCACGGCCAGGCACGGACAGGTGTGGACAGGCACGCACAGGCACGGACAGGTGTGGACAGACACGGACAGGCACGGACAGGTGTGGACAGGCACGGACAGGAACGGACAGGCACAGACAGGCACGGACAGGTGTGGACAGGCACGGACAGGTGTGGACAGGCACGGACAGGCACGGACAGGCACGGACAGGTGTGGACAGGCACGGACAGGCATGGTCAGGCACGGACAGGCACGGACAGGTGTGGACAGGCACGGACAGGCATGGTCAGGCACGGACAGGCACGGACAGGTGTGGACAGGCACGGACAGGCACGGACAGGCATGGACAGGCACGGACAGGTGTGGACTGGCACGGACAGGTGTGGACAGGCACGGACAGGCACAGACAGGCACGGACAGGCACGGACAGGTGTGGACAGGTGTGGACAGGTGTGCACAGGCACGGACAGGCACGGACAGGCACAGAGAGGCACGGACAGGTGTGGACAGGCACGGACAGGCACGGACAGGCACAGACAGGCACGGACAGGTGTGGACAGGTGTGGAGAGGTGTGGACAGGCACGGACAGGCACGGACAGGCACGGACAGGCACGGACAGGCGTGGACAGGGACGGACAGGCACGGACAGGTGTGGACAGGTGTGGACAGGCACGGACAGGCACGGACAGGTGTGGACAGGTGTGGACAGGTGTGGACAGGCACGGACAGGTGTGGACAGGTGTGGACAGGCACGGACAGGCACGGACAGGCACGGACAGGTGTGGACAGGCACGGACAGTCACGGACAGGCACGGACAGGCACGGACAGGTGTGGACAGGCACGGACAGGCACGGCCAGGCACGGACAGGTGTGGACAGGCACGGACAGGCACGGACAGGCACGGACAGGTGTGGACAGGCACGGACAGGCATGGTCAGGCACGGACAGGCACGGACAGGTGTGGACAGGCACGGACAGGCACGGACAGGCATGGACAGGCACGGACAGGTGTGGACTGGCACGGACAGGTGTGGACAGGCACGGACAGGCACTGACAGGCACGGACAGGCACGGACAGGTGTGGACAGGTGTGGACAGGTGTGCACAGGCACGGACAGGCACGGACAGGCACAGAGAGGCACGGACAGGTGTGGACAGGCACGGACAGGCACGGACAGGCACAGACAGGCACGGACAGGTGTGGACAGGTGTGGAGAGGTGTGGACAGGCACGGACAGGCACGGACAGGCACGGACAGGCACGGACAGGCGTGGACAGGGACGGACAGGCACGGACAGGTGTGGACAGGTGTGGACAGGCACGGACAGGCACGGACAGGTGTGGACAGGTGTGGACAGGTGTGGACAGGCACGGACAGGCACGGACAGGTGTGGACAGGTGTGGACAGGCACGGACAGGCACGGACAGGCACGGACAGGTGTGGACAGGCACGGACAGTCACGGACAGGCACGGACAGGCACGGACAGGTGTGGACAGGCACGGACAGGCACGGCCAGGCACGGACAGGTGTGGACAGGCACGGACAGGCACGGACAGGTGTGGACAGACACGGACAGGCACGGACAGGTGTGGACAGGCACGGACAGGCACGGACAGGTGTGGACATGCACGGACAGGCGTGGACAGGCACGGACAGGTGTGGACAGGCACGGACAGGCACGGACAGGCACGGACAGGCGTGGACAGGCACGGACAGGTGTGGACAGGCACGGACAGGCACGGACAGGTGTGGACAGGCACGGACAGGCATGGTCAGGCACGGACAGGCACGG
Source organism: Carcharodon carcharias (assembly GCF_017639515.1). Lineage (NCBI taxonomy): Eukaryota > Metazoa > Chordata > Chondrichthyes > Lamniformes > Lamnidae > Carcharodon > Carcharodon carcharias. The sequence goes on from NC_054468.1 coordinate 237,446,246, forward strand.
ACAGGTGTGGACAGGCACGGACAGGCACGGACAGGCACGGACAGGCATGTACAGGTGCGGACAGGCACGGACAGGCACGGACAGGCACGGACAGGTGTGGACAGGTGTGGACAGGCACGAACAGGCACGGACAGGCACGGACAGGCATGGACAGGCACGGACAGGTGTGGACTGGTACGGACAGGTGTGGACAGGCACGGACAGGTGTGGACAGGCACGGACAGGCACGGACAGGCATGGACAGGCACGGACAGGTGTGGACAGGCACGGACAGGTGTGGACAGGCACGGATAGGTGTGGACAGGCACGGACAGGTGTGGACAGGCACGGACAGGCACGGACACGTGTGGACAGGCACGAACAGGTGTGGACAGGTGTGGACAGGCACGGACAGGCACGGACTGGTTTGGACAGGCACGGACAGGCACGGACAGGTGTGGACAGGCACGGACAGGCACGGACAGGTGTGGACAGGCACGGACAGGCACGGACAGGCACGGACAGGCACGGACAGGTGTGGACAGGTGTGGACAGGCACGGACAGGTGTGGACAGGCACGGACAGGCACGGACAGGCACGGACAGGCACGGACAGGCACGGACAGGTGTGGACAGGCACGGACAGGTGTGGACAGGCACGGACAGGCAAGGACAGGCATGGACAGGCACGGACAGGTGTAGACAGGCACGGACAGGCACGGACAGGTGTGGACAGGCAAGGACAGGCACGGACAGGCACGGACAGGCACGGACAGGTGTGGACAGGCACGGACAGTTGTGGACAGGTGTGGACAGGCACGGACAGGCACGGACAGGCATGGACAGGCACGGACAGGTTTTGGACAGGTGTGGACAGGTCTGGACAGGCACGGACAGGCACGGACAGGCACGGACAGGCACGGACAGGCGTGGACAGGCACGGACAGGCACGGACAGGTGTGGACAGGCACGGACAGGCACGGACAGGCACGGACAGGCACGGAGAGGCACGGACAGGTGTGGACAGGTGTGGACAGGTGTGGACAGGCACGGACAGGCACGGACAGGTGTGGACAGGCACGGACAGGCACGGACAGGCGCGGACAGGCACGGACAGGCACGGACAGGCACGGACAGGCACGGACAGGTGTGGACAGATGTGGACAGGCACGGACAGGTGTGGACAGGTGTGGACAGGCACGGACAGGCACGGACAGGTGTGGACAGGTGTGGACAGGTGTGGACAGGCACGGACAGGCACGGACAGGTGTGGACAGGTGTGGACAGGCACGGACAGGCACGGACAGGCACGGACAGGTGTGGACAGGCACGGACAGGCACGGACAGTCACGGACAGGCACGGACAGGCACGGACAGGTGTGGACAGGCACGGACAGGCACGGCCAGGCACGGACAGGTGTGGACAGGCACGGACAGGCACGGACAGGTGTGGACAGACACGGACAGGCACGGACAGGTGTGGACAGGCACGGACAGGAACGGACAGGCACAGACAGGCACGGACAGGTGTGGACAGGCACGGACAGGTGTGGACAGGCACGGACAGGCACGGACAGGCACGGACAGGTGTGGACAGGCACGGACAGGCATGGTCAGGCACGGACAGGCACGGACAGGTGTGGACAGGCACGGACAGGCATGGTCAGGCACGGACAGGCACGGACAGGTGTGGACAGGCACGGACAGGCACGGACAGGCATGGACAGGCACGGACAGGTGTGGACTGGCACGGACAGGTGTGGACAGGCACGGACAGGCACAGACAGGCACGGACAGGCACGGACAGGTGTGGACAGGTGTGGACAGGTGTGCACAGGCACGGACAGGCACGGACAGGCACAGAGAGGCACGGACAGGTGTGGACAGGCACGGACAGGCACGGACAGGCACAGACAGGCACGGACAGGTGTGGACAGGTGTGGAGAGGTGTGGACAGGCACGGACAGGCACGGACAGGCACGGACAGGCACGGACAGGCGTGGACAGGGACGGACAGGCACGGACAGGTGTGGACAGGTGTGGACAGGCACGGACAGGCACGGACAGGTGTCGACAGGTGTGGACAGGTGTGGACAGGCACGGACAGGCACGGACAGGTGTGGACAGGTGTGGACAGGCACGGACAGGCACGGACAGGCACGGACAGGTGTGGACAGGCACGGACAGGCACGGACAGTCACGGACAGGCACGGACAGGCACGGACAGGTGTGGACAGGCACGGACAGGCACGGCCAGGCACGGACAGGTGTGGACAGGCACGGACAGGCACGGACAGGTGTGGACAGACACGGACAGGCACGGACAGGTGTGGACAGGCACGGACAGGCACGGACAGGTGTGGACATGCACGGACAGGCGTGGACAGGCACGGACAGGTGTGGACAGGCACGGACAGGCACGGACAGGCACGGACAGGCGTGGACAGGCACGGACAGGTGTGGACAGGCACGGACAGGCACGGACAGGTGTGGACAGGCACGGACAGGCATGGTCAGGCACGGACAGGCACGGACAGGTGTGGACAGGCACGGACAGGCACGGACAGGCACGGACAGGCATGTACAGGTGCGGACAGGCACGGACAGGCACGGACAGGCACGGACAGGTGTGGAAAGGTGTGGACAGGCACGGACAGGCACGGACAGGCACGGACAGGCATGGACAGGCACGGACAGGTGTGGACTGGTACGGACAGGTGTGGACAGGCACGGACAGGTGTGGACAGGCACGGACAGGCACGGACAGGCATGGACAGGCACGGACAGGTGTGGACAGGCACGGACAGGTGTGGACAGGCACGGATAGGTGTGGACAGGCACGGACAGGTGTGGACAGGCACGGACAGGCACGGACACGTGTGGACAGGCACGAACAGGTGTGGACAGGTGTGGACAGGCACGGACAGGCACGGACTGGTTTGGACAGGCACGGACAGGCACGGACAGGTGTGGACAGGCACGGACAGGCACGGACAGGTGTGGACAGGCACGGACAGGCACGGACAGGCACGGACAGGCACGGACAGGTGTGGACAGGTGTGGACAGGCACGGACAGGTGTGGACAGGCACGGACAGGCACGGACAGGCACGGACAGGCACGGACAGGCACGGACAGGTGTGGACAGGCACGGACAGGTGTGGACAGGCACGGACAGGCAAGGACAGGCATGGACAGGCACGGACAGGTGTGGACAGGCACGGACAGGCGCGGACAGGTGTGGACAGGCACGGACAGGCACGGACAGGCACGGACAGGTGTGGACAGGCACGGACAGGCGCGGACAGGTGTGGACAGGCACTGACAGGTGTGGACAGGCACAGACAGGTGTGGACAGGCACGGACAGGCACGGACAGGCACGGACAGGTGTGGACAGGCACGGACAGGCACGGACAGGTGTGGACAGGCACGGACAGGCACGGACAGGCACGGACAGGTGTGGACAGGCACGGACAGGCTTGGACCGGCACAGACAGGTGCAGACAGGCATGGACAGGCACGGACAGGTACGGACAGGCGTGGACAGGCACAGACAGGTGCAGACAGGTGTGGACAGGCAGGGACAGGTGTGGACAGGCACGGACAGGCACGGACAGGCAAGGACAGGTGTGGACAGGCACGGACAGGCACGGACAGGCACGGACAGGTGTGGACAGGTGTGGACAGGCACGGACAGGCACAGACAGGCACAGACAGGTGTGGACAGGCACGGACAGGTGTGGACAGGCACAGACAGGCACGGACAGGCACGGACAGGCACGGACAGGCACGGACAGGTGTGGACAGGTGTGGACAGGCACGGACAGTCACGGACAGGCACGGACAGGCACGGACAGGCACGGACAGGTGTGGACAGGCACGGACAGGCACGGACAGGCACGGACAGGCACGGACAGGTGTGGACAGGCACGGACAGTTGTGGACAGGTGTGGAAAGGCACGGACAGGCACGGACAGGTGTGGACAGCAACGGACAGGTGTGGACAGGCACGGACAGGCACGGACAGGTGTGGACAGGCACGGACAGGCACGGACAGGCACGGACAGGTGTGGACAGGTGTGGACAGGTGTGGACAGGCACGGACAGGCACGGACAGGTGTGGACAGGCACGGACATGCACGGAAAGGTGTGGACAGGCACGGACAGGCAAGGACAGGCATGGACAGGCACGGACAGGTGTGGACAGGCACGGACAGGCGCGGACAGGTGTGGACAGGCACGGACAGGCACGGACAGGCACGGACAGGTGTGGACAGGCACGGACAGGCGCGGACAGGTGTGGACAGGCACTGACAGGTGTGGACAGGCACAGACAGGTGTGGACAGGCACGGACAGGCACGGACAGGCACGGACAGGTGTGGACAGGCACGGACAGGCACGGACAGGCGTGGACAGGCACAGACAGGTGCAGACAGGCATGGACAGGCACGGACAGGTACGGACAGGCCTGGACAGGCACAGACAGGTGCAGACAGGTGTGGACAGGCACGGACAGGTGTGGACAGGCACGGACAGGCACGGACAGGTGTGGACAGGCACGGACAGGCACGGACAGGCACGGAAAGGCACGGACAGGCGCGGACAGGTGTGGACAGGCACTGACAGGTGTGGACAGGCACAGACAGGTGTGGACAGGCACGGACAGGCACGGACAGGCACGGACAGGTGTGGACAGGCACGGACAGGCACGGACAGGTGTGGACAGGCACGGACAGGCACGGACAGGCGTGGACAGGCACAGACAGGCACGGACAGGCACGGACAGGCACGGACAGGCACGGACAGGTGTGGACAGGTGTGGACAGGCACGGACAGGCACGGACAGGCACGGACAGGCACGGACAGGCACGGACAGGTGTGGACAGGCACGGACAGGCACGGACAGGCACGGACAGGCACGGACAGGTGTGGACAGGCACGGACAGTTGTGGACAGGTGTGGAAAGGCACGGACAGGCACGGACAGGTGTGGACAGCAACGGACAGGTGTGGACAGGCACTGACAGGCACGGACAGGTGTGGACAGGCACGGACAGGCACGGACAGGCACGGACAGGTGTGGACAGGTGTGGACAGGTGTGGACAGGCACGGACAGGCACGGACAGGTGTGGACAGGCACGGACATGCACGGAAAGGTGTGGACAGGCACGGACAGGCAAGGACAGGCATGGACAGGCACGGACAGGTGTGGACAGGCACGGACAGGCGCGGACAGGTGTGGACAGGCACGGACAGGCACGGACAGGCACGGACAGGTGTGGACAGGCACGGACAGGCGCGGACAGGTGTGGACAGGCACTGACAGGTGTGGACAGGCACAGACAGGTGTGGACAGGCACGGACAGGCACGGACAGGCACGGACAGGTGTGGACAGGCACGGACAGGCACGGACAGGCGTGGACAGGCACAGACAGGTGCAGACAGGCATGGACAGGCACGGACAGGTACGGACAGGCGTGGACAGGCACAGACAGGTGCAGACAGGTGTGGACAGGCACGGACAGGTGTGGACAGGCACGGACAGGCACGGACAGGTGTGGACAGGCACGGACAGGCACGGACAGGCACGGAAAGGCACGGACAGGCGCGGACAGGTGTGGACAGGCACTGACAGGTGTGGACAGGCACAGACAGGTGTGGACAGGCACGGACAGGCACGGACAGGCACGGACAGGTGTGGACAGGCACGGACAGGCACGGACAGGTGTGGACAGGCACGGACAGGCACGGACAGGCGTGGACAGGCACAGACAGGCACGGACAGGCACGGACAGGCACGGACAGGCACGGACAGGTGTGGACAGGTGTGGACAGGCACGGACAGGCACGGACAGGCACGGACAGGCACGGACAGGCACGGACAGGTGTGGACAGGCACGGACAGGCACGGACAGGCACGGACAGGCACGGACAGGTGTGGACAGGCACGGACAGTTGTGGACAGGTGTGGAAAGGCACGGACAGGCACGGACAGGTGTGGACAGCAACGGACAGGTGTGGACAGGCACGGACAGGCACGGACAGGTGTGGACAGGCACGGACAGGCACGGACAGGCACGGACAGGTGTGGACAGGTGTGGACAGGTGTGGACAGGCACGGACAGGCACGGACAGGTGTGGACAGGCACGGACATGCACGGAAAGGTGTGGACAGGCACGGACAGGCAAGGACAGGCATGGACAGGCACGGACAGGTGTGGACAGGCACGGACAGGCGCGGACAGGTGTGGACAGGCACGGACAGGCACGGACAGGTGTGGACAGGCACGGACAGGCGCGGACAGGTGTGGACAGGCACTGACAGGTGTGGACAGGCACAGACAGGTGTGGACAGGCACGGACAGGCACGGACAGGCACGGACAGGTGTGGACAGGCACGGACAGGCACGGACAGGTGTGGACAGGCACGGACAGGCACGGACAGGCGTGGACAGGCACAGACAGGTGCAGACAGGCATGGACAGGCACGGACAGGTACGGACAGACGTGGACAGGCACAGACAGGTACAGACAGGTGTGGACAGGCACGGACAGGTGTGGACAGGCACGGACAGGCACGGACAGGTGTGGACAGGCACGGACAGGCACGGACAGGCACGGACAGGCACGGACAGGCGCGGACAGGTGTGGACAGGCACTGACAGGTGTGGACAGGCACAGACAGGTGTGGACAGGCACGGACAGGCACGGACAGGCACGGACAGGTGTGGACAGGCACGGACAGGCACGGACAGGTGTGGACAGGCACGGACAGGCACGGACAGGCGTGGACAGGCACAGACAGGTGCAGACAGGCATGGACAGGCACGGACAGGTACGGACAGGCGTGGACAGGCACAGACAGGTGCAGACAGGTGTGGACAGGCACGGACAGGTGTGGACAGGCACGGACAGGCACGGACAGGTGTGGACAGGCACGGACAGGCACGGACAGGCACGGACAGGTGTGGACAGGCACGGAAAGGCACGGACAGGTGTGGACAGGTACGGACAAGCACGGACAGGCGCGGACAGGCACGGACAGGCACGGACAGGCGTGGACAGGCACGGACAGGTGTGGACAGGCACGGACAGGCACGGACAGGCACGGACAGGTGTGGACAGGTGTGGACAGGTGTGGACAGGCACGGACAGGCACGGACAGGTGTGGACAGGCACGGACATGCACGGAAAGGTGTGGACAGGCACGGACAGGCAAGGACAGGCATGGACAGGCACGGACAGGTGTGGACAGGCACGGACAGGCGCGGACAGGTGTGGACAGGCACGGACAGGCACGGACAGGCACGGACAGGTGTGGACAGTCACGGACATGCGCGGGCAGGTGTGGACAGGCACTGACAGGTGTGGACAGGCACAGACAGGTGTGGACAGGCACGGACAGGCACGGACAGGCACGGACAGGTGTGGACAGGCACGGACAGGCACGGACAGGTGTGGACATGCACGGACAGGCGTGGACAGGCACGGACAGGTGTGGACAGGCACGGACAGGCACGGACAGGAACGGACAGGCACGGACAGGTGTGGACAGGCACGGACAGGCATGGTCAGGCACGGACAGGCACGGACAGGTGTGGACAGGCACGGACAGGCACGAACAGGCACGGACAGGCATGGACAGGTGCGGACAGGCACGGACAGGCACGGACAGGCACGGACAGGTGTGGACAGGTGTGGACAGGCACGGACAGGCACGGACAGGCACGGACAGGCATGGACAGGCACGGACAGGTGTGGACTGGTACGGACAGGTGTGGACAGGCACGGACAGGTGTGGACAGGCACGGACAGGCACGGACAGGCATGGACAGGCACGGACAGGTGTGGACAGGCACGGACAGGTGTGGACAGGCACGGATAGGTGTGGACAGGCACGGACAGGTGTGGACAGGCACGGACAGGCACGGACACGTGTGGACAGGCACGAACAGGTGTGGACAGGTGTGGACAGGCACGGACAGGCACGGACTGGTTTGGACAGGCACGGACAGGCACGGACAGGTGTGGACAGGCACGGACAGGCACGGACAGGTGTGGACAGGCACGGACAGGCACGGACAGGCACGGACAGGCACGGACAGGTGTGGACAGGTGTGGACAGGCACGGACAGTTGTGGACAGGCACGGACAGGCACGGACAGGCACGGACAGGCACGGACAGGCACGGACAGGTGTGGACAGGCACGGACAGGTGTGGACAGGCACGGACAGGCAAGGACAGGCATGGACAGGCACGGACAGGTGTGGACAGGCACGGACAGACGCGGACAGGTGTGGACAGGCACTGACAGGTGTGGACAGGCACAGACAGGTGTGGACAGGCACGGACAGGCACGGACAGGCACGGACAGGTGTGGACAGGCACGGACAGGCACGGACAGGTGTGGACAGGCACGGACAGGCACGGACAGGCACGGACAGGTGTGGACAGGCACGGACAGGATTGGACCGGCACAGACAGGTGCAGACAGGCATGGACAGTCACGGACAGGTACGGACAGGCGTGGACAGGCACAGACAGGTGCAGACAGGTGTGGACAGGCAGGGACAGGTGTGGACAGGCACGGACAGGCACGGACAGGCAAGGACAGGTGTGGACAGGCACGGACAGGCACGGACAGGCACGGACAGGTGTGGACAGGTGTGGACAGGCACGGACAGGCACAGACAGGCACAGACAGGTGTGGACAGGCACGGACAGGTGTGGACAGGCACAGACAGGCACGGACAGGCACGGACAGGCACGGACAGGCACGGACAGGTGTGGACAGGTGTGGACAGGCACGGACAGGCACGGACAGGCACGGACAGGCACGGACAGGCACGGACAGGTGTGGACAGGCACGGACAGGCACGGACAGGCACGGACAGGCACGGACAGGCACGGACAGGTGTGGACAGGCACGGACAGTTGTGGACAGCTGTGGAAAGGCACGGACAGGCACGGACAGGTGTGGACAGCAACGGACAGGTGTGGACAGGCACGGACAGGCACGGACAGGTGTGGACAGGCACGGACAGGCACGGACAGGCACGGACAGGTGTGGACAGGTGTGGACAGGTGTGGACAGGCACGGACAGGCACGGACAGGTGTGGACAGGCACGGACATGCACGGAAAGGTGTGGAAAGGCACGGACAGGCAAGGACAGGCATGGACAGGCACGGACAGGTGTGGACAGGCACGGACAGGCGCGGACAGGTGTGGACAGGCACGGACAGGCACGGACAGGTGTGGACAGGCACGGACAGGCGCGGACAGGTGTGGACAGGCACTGACAGGTGTGGACAGGCACAGACAGGTGTGGACAGGCACGGACAGGCACGGACAGGCACGGACAGGTGTGGACAGGCACGGACAGGCACGGACAGGTGTGGACAGGCACGGACAGGCACGGACAGGCGTGGACAGGCACAGACAGGTGCAGACAGGCATGGACAGGCACGGACAGTTACGGACAGGCGTGGACAGGCACAGACAGGTGCAGACAGTTGTGGACAGGCACGGACAGGTGTGGACAGGCACGGACAGGCACGGACAGGTGTGGACAGGCACGGACAGGCACGGACAGGCACGGACAGGCACGGACAGGCGCGGACAGGTGTGGACAGGCACTGACAGGTGTGGACAGGCACAGACAGGTGTGGACAGGCACGGACAGGCACGGACAGGCACGGACAGGTGTGGACAGGCACGGACAGGCACGGACAGGTGTGGACAGGCACGGACAGGCACGGACAGGCGTGGACAGGCACAGACAGGCACGGACAGGCACGGACAGGCACGGACAGGCACGGACAGGTGTGGACAGGCACGGACAGGCACGGACAGGCACGGACAGGCACGGACAGGTGTGGACAGGCACGGACAGTTGTGGACAGGTGTGGAAAGGCACGGACAGGCACGGACAGGTGTGGACAGCAACGGACAGGTGTGGACAGGCACGGACAGGCACGGACAGGTGTGGACAGGCACGGACAGGCACGGACAGGCACGGACAGGTGTGGACAGGTGTGGACAGGTGTGGACAGGCACGGACAGGCACGGACAGGTGTGGACAGGCACGGACATGCACGGAAAGGTGTGGACAGGCACGGACAGGCAAGGACAGGCATGGACAGGCACGGACAGGTGTGGACAGGCACGGACAGGCGCGGACAGGTGTGGACAGGCACGGACAGGCACGGACAGCTGTGGACAGGCACGGACAGGCGCGGACAGGTGTGGACAGGCACTGACAGGTGTGGACAGGCACAGACAGGTGTGGACAGGCACGGACAGGCACGGACAGGCACGGACAGGTGTGGACAGGCACGGACAGGCACGGACAGGTGTGGACAGGCACGGACAGGCACGGACAGGCGTGGACAGGCACAGACAGGTGCAGACAGGCATGGACAGGCACGGACAGGTACGGACAGGCGTGGACAGGCACAGACAGGTGCAGACAGGTGTGGACAGGCACGGACAGGTGTGGACAGGCACGGACAGGCACGGACAGGTGTGGACAGGCACGGACAGGCACGGACAGGCACGGACAGGAACGGACAGGCGCGGACAGGTGTGGACAGGCACTGACAGGTGTGGACAGGCACAGACAGGTGTGGACAGGCACGGACAGGCACGGACAGGCACGGACAGGTGTGGACAGGCACGGACAGGCACGGACAGGCACGGACAGGCACGGACAGGCACGGACAGGTGTGGACAGGTGTGGACAGGCACGGACAGGCACGGACAGGCACGGACAGGCACGGACAGGCACGGACAGGTGTGGACAGGCACGGACAGGCACGGACAGGCACGGACAGGCACGGACAGGTGTGGACAGGCACGGACAGTTGTGGACAGGTGTGGAAAGGCACGGACAGGCACGGACAGGTGTGGACAGCAACGGACAGGTGTGGACAGGCACGGACAGGCACGGACAGGTGTGGACAGGCACGGACAGGCACGGACAGGCACGGACAGGTGTGGACAGGTGTGGACAGGTGTGGACAGGCACGGACAGGCACGGACAGGTGTGGACAGGCACGGACATGCACGGAAAGGTGTGGACAGGCACGGACAGGCAAGGACAGGCATGGACAGGCACGGACAGGTGTGGACAGGCACGGACAGGCGCGGACAGGTGTGGACAGGCACGGACAGGCACGGACAGGTGTGGACAGGCACGGACAGGCGCGGACAGGTGTGGACAGGCACTGACAGGTGTGGACAGGCACAGACAGGTGTGGACAGGCACGGACAGGCACGGACAGGCACGGACAGGTGTGGACAGGCACGGACAGGCACGGACAGGTGTGGACAGGCACGGACAGGCACGGACAGGCGTGGACAGGCACAGACAGGTGCAGACAGGCACGGACAGGCACGGACAGGCACGGACAGGCACGGACAGGTGTGGACAGGTGTGGACAGGTGTGGACAGGCACGGACAGGCACGGACAGGTGTGGACAGGCACGGACATGCACGGAAAGGTGTGGACAGGCACGGACAGGCAAGGACAGGCATGGACAGGCACGGACAGGTGTGGACAGGCACGGACAGGCGCGGACAGGTGTGGACAGGCACGGACAGGCACGGACAGGCACGGACAGGTGTGGAAAGTCACGGACAGGCGCGGACAGGTGTGGACAGGCACTGACAGGTGTGGACAGGCACAGACAGGTGTGGACAGGCACGGACAGGCACGGACAGGTGTGGACAGGCACGGACAGGCACGGACAGGTGTGGACAGGCACGGACAGGCACGGACAGGCACGGACAGGCCCGGACAGGCGCGGACAGGTGTGGACAGGCACTGACAGGTGTGGACAGGCACAGACAGGTGTGGACAGGCACGGACAGGCACGGACAGGCACGGACAGGTGTGGACAGGCACGGACAGGCACGGACAGGTGTGGACAGGCACGGACAGGCACGGACAGGCGTGGACAGGCACAGACAGGCACGGACAGGCACGGACAGGCACGGACAGGCACGGACAGGTGTGGACAGGTGTGGACAGGCACGGACAGGCACGGACAGGCACGGACAGGCACGGACAGGCACGGACAGGTGTGGACAGGCACGGACAGGCACGGACAGGCACGGACAGGCACGGACAGGTGTGGACAGGCACGGACAGTTGTGGACAGGTGTGGAAAGGCACGGACAGGCACGGACAGGTGTGGACAGCAACGGACAGGTGTGGACAGGCACGGACAGGCACAGACAGGTGTGGACAGGCACGGACAGGCACGGACAGGCACGGACAGGTGTGGACAGGTGTGGACAGGTGTGGACAGGCACGGACAGGCACGGACAGGTGTGGACAGGCACGGACATGCACGGAAAGGTGTGGACAGGCACGGACAGGCAAGGACAGGCATGGACAGGCACGGACAGGTGTGGACAGGCACGGACAGGCGCGGACAGGTGTGGACAGGCACGGACAGGCACGGACAGGTGTGGACAGGCACGGACAGGCGCGGACAGGTGTGGACAGGCACTGACAGGTGTGGACAGGCACAGACAGGCACGGACAGGTGTGGACAGGCACGGACAGGCACGGACAGGTGTGGACAGGCACGGACAGGCACGGACAGGCGTGGACAGGCACAGACAGGTGCAGACAGGCATGGACAGGCACGGACAGGTACGGACAGGCGTGGACAGGCACAGACAGGTTCAGACAGGTGTGGACAGGCACGGACAGGTGTGGACAGGCACGGACAGGCACGGACAGGTTTGGACAGGCACGGACAGGCACGGACAGGCACGGACAGGCACGGACAGGCGCGGACAGGTGTGGACAGGCACTGACAGGTGTGGACAGGCACAGACAGGTGTGGACAGGCACGGACAGGCACGGACAGGCACGGACAGGTGTGGACAGGGACGGACAGGCACGGACAGGTGTGGACAGGCACGGACAGGCACGGACAGGCGTGGACAGGCACAGACAGGTGCAGACAGGCATGGACAGGCACGGACAGGTACGGACAGGCGTGGACAGGCACAGACAGGTGCAGACAGGTGTGGACAGGCACGGACAGGTGTGGACAGGCACGGACAGGCACGGACAGGTGTGGACAGGCACGGACAGGCACGGACAGGCACGGACAGGTGTGGACAGGCACGGACAGGCACGGACAGGTGTGGACAGGTACGGACAAGCACGGACAGGCGCGGACAGGCACGGACAGGCACGGACAGGCGTGGACAGGCACGGACAGGTGTGGACAGGCACGGACAGGCACGGACAGGCACGGACAGGTGTGGACAGGTGTGGACAGGTGTGGACAGGCACGGACAGGCACGGACAGGTGTGGACAGGCACGGACATGCACGGAAAGGTGTGGACAGGCACGGACAGGCAAGGACAGGCATGGACAGGCACGGACAGGTGTGGACAGGCACGGACAGGCGCGGACAGGTGTGGACAGGCACGGACAGGCACGGAAAGGCACGGACAGGTGTGGACAGGCACGGACATGCGCGGACAGGTGTGGACAGGCACTGACAGGTGTGGACAGGCACAGACAGGTGTGGACAGGCACGGACAGGCACGGACAGGCACGGACAGGTGTGGACAGGCACGGACAGGCACGGACAGGTGTGGACAGGCACGGACAGGCACGGACAGGCGTGGACAGGCACAGACAGGTGCAGACAGGCATGGACAGGCACGGACAGGTACGGACAGGCTTGGACAGGCACAGACAGGTGCAGACAGGTGTGGACAGGCACGGACAGGCGTGGACAGGCACGGACAGGCACGGACAGGTGTGGACAGGCACGGACAGGCACGGACAGGCACGGACAGGTGCGGACAGGCACGGACAGGCACGGACAGGTGTGGACAGGTACGGACAAGCACGGACAGGCGCGGACAGGCACGGACAGGCACGGACAGGCGTGGACAGGCACGGACAGGCATGGACAGGCACGGACAGGCATGGACAGGCACGGACAGGTTTGGGACAGGTGTGGACAGGTCTGGACAGGCACGGACAGGCACGGACAGGCACGGACAGGCACGGACAGGCGTGGACAGGCACGGACAGGCACGGACAGGTGTGGACAGGCACGGACAGGCACGGACAGGCACGGACAGGCACGGACAGGCACGGACAGGTGTGGACAGGCACGGACAGGCACGGACAGGCACGGACAGGCACGGACAGGTACGGACAGGTGTGGACAGGTGTGGACAGGTGTGGACAGGCACGGACAGGCACGGACAGGTGTGGACAGGCACGGACAGGCACGGACAGGCATGGACAGGCACGGACAGGTTTTGGACAGGTGTGGACAGGTCTAGATAGGCACGGACAGGCACGGACAGGCACGGACAGGCACGGACAGGCGTGCACAGGCACGGACAGGCACGGACAGGTGTGGACAGGCACGGACAGGCACGGACAGGCACGGACAGGCACGGACAGGCACGGACAGGTGTGGACAGGTGTGGACAGGTGTGGACAGGCACGGACAGGCACGGACAGGTGTGGACAGGCACGGACAGGCACGGACAGGCACGGACAGGCACGGACAGTCACGGACAGGCACGGACAGGCACAGACAGGTGTGGACAGGCACGGACAGGCACGGCCAGGCGCGGACAGGCACGGACAGGCACGGACAGGCACGGACAGGCACGGACAGGCACGGACAGGTGTGGACAGACACGGACAGGTGTGGACAGGCACGGACAGGCACGGACAGGTGTGAACAGGCACGGACAGGTGTGGACAGGCACGGACAGGTGTGGACAGGCACGGACAGGCACGGACAGGTGTGGACAGGCATGCACAGGCACGGACAGGTGTGGACAGGCACGGACAGGCGTGGACAGGTGCGTACAGGCACGGACAGGTGTGGACAGACACGGACAGGCACGGACAGGCACGGACAGGTGTGGACAGGCACGGACAGGCGCGGACAGGTGTGGACAGGCACGGACAGGCACGGACAGGTGTGGACAGGCATGCACAGTCACGGACAGGTGTGGACAGGCACGGACAGGTGTGGACAGGCACGGACAGGCACGGACAGGTGTGGACAGGCACTGACAGAGACGGACAGGCACGGACAGGCATGGACAGGTGTGGACAGACACGGACAGGCACGGACAGGTGTGGACAGGCACGGACAGGCACGGACAGGTGTGGACAGGCACGGACAGGCACAGACAGGCATGGACAGGCACGGACAGACACGGACAGGTGTGGACAGGCACGGTCAGGCACGGACAGGTGTGGACAGGCACGGACAGGTGTGGACAGGCACGGACCGGCACGGACAGGCACGGACAGGTGTGGACAGGCACGGACAGGTGTGGACAGGCACGGACAGGTGCGGACAGGCATGGACAGGCACGGACAGGTGTGGACAGGCACGGACAGGTGCGGACAGGCATGGACAGGCACGGACAGGCACGGACAGGCATGGACAGGCACGGACAGGTGTGGACAGGCACGGACAGGTGTGGACAGGCACGGATAGGTCTGGACAGGCACGGAAAGGTGTGGACAGGCACGGACAGGCACGGACAGGTGTGGACAGGCACGAACAGGTGTGGACAGGTGCGGACAGGCACGGACAGGCACGGACTGGTTTGGACAGGCACGGACAGGCACGGACAGGTGTGGACAGGCACGGACAGGCACGGACAGGTGTGGACAGGCACGGACAGGCACGGACAGGCACGGACAGGCACGGACAGGTGTGGACAGGTGTGGACAGGCACGGACAGGTGTGGACAGGCACGGACAGGTGTGGACAGGCACAGACAGGTGTGGACAGGCACGGACAGGCACGGACAGGCACGGACAGGTGTGGACAGGCACGGACAGGCACGGACAGGTGTGGACAGGCACGGACAGGCACGGACAGGTGTGGACAGGCACGGAGAGGCTTGGACCGGCACAGACAGGTGCAGACAGGCATGGACAGGCACGGACAGGTACGGTAAGGCGTGGACAGGCACAGACAGGTGCAGATAGGTGTGGACAGGCAGGGACAGGTGTGGACAGGCACGGACAGGCACGGACAGGCAAGGACAGGTGTGGACAGGCACGGACAGGCACGGACAGGCACGGACAGGTGTGGACAGGTGTGGACAGGCACGGACAGGCACAGACAGGCACAGACAGGTGTGGACAGGCACGGACAGGTGTGGACAGGCACAGACAGGTACGGACAGGCACGGACAGGCACGGACAGGCACGGACAGGTGTGGACAGGTGTGGACAGGCACGGACAGGCACGGACAGGCACGGACAGGCACGGACAGGCACGGACAGGCACGGACAGGTGTGGACAGGCACGGACAGGTGTGGACAGGCACAGACAGGCACGGACAGGCACGGACAGGCACGGACAGTTGTGGACAGGTGTGGACAGGCACGGACAGGCACGGACAGGTGTGGACAGCAACGGACAGGTGTGGACAGGCACGGACAGGCACGGACAGGTGTGGACAGGCACGGACAGGCACGGACAGGCACGGACAGGTGTGGACAGGCACGGACAGGCACGGACAGGTGTGGACAGGTACGGACAAGCACGGACAGGCGCGGACAGGCACGGACAGGCACGGACAGGCGTGGACAGGCACGGACAGGTGTGGACAGGCACGGACAGGCACGGACAGGCACGGACAGGTGTGGACAGGTGTGGACAGGTGTGGACAGGCACGGACAGGCACGGACAGGTGCGTACAGGCACGGACAGGTGTGGACAGACACGGACAGGCACGGACAGGCACGGACAGGTGTGGACAGGCACGGACAGGCGCGGACAGGTGTGGACAGGCACGGACAGGCACGGACAGGTGTGGACAGGCATGCACAGTCACGGACAGGTGTGGACAGGCACGGACAGGTGTGGACAGGCACGGACAGGCACGGACAGGTGTGGACAGGCACAGACAGAGACGGACAGGCACGGACAGGCATGGACAGGTGTGGACAGACACGGACAGGCACGGACAGGTGTGGACAGGCACGGACAGGCACGGACAGGTGTGGACAGGCACGGACAGGCACAGACAGGCATGGACAGGCACGGACAGACACGGACAGGTGTGGACAGGCACGGTCAGGCACGGACAGGTGTGGACAGGCACGGACAGGTGTGGACAGGCACGGACCGGCACGGACAGGCACGGACAGGTGTGGACAGGCACGGACAGGTGTGGACAGGCACGGACAGGTGCGGACAGGCATGGACAGGCACGGACAGGTGTGGACAGGCACGGACAGGTGCGGACAGGCATGGACAGGCACGGACAGGCACGGACAGGCATGGACAGGCACGGACAGGTGTGGACAGGCACGGACAGGTGTGGACAGGCACGGATAGGTGTGGACAGGCACGGAAAGGTGTGGACAGGCACGGACAGGCACGGACAGGTGTGGACAGGCACGAACAGGTGTGGACAGGTGCGGACAGGCACGGACAGGCACGGACTGGTTTGGACAGGCACGGACAGGCACGGACAGGTGTGGACAGGCACGGACAGGCACGGACAGGTGTGGACAGGCACGGACAGGCACGGACAGGCACGGACAGGCACGGACAGGTGTGGACAGGTGTGGACAGGCACGGACAGGTGTGGACAGGCACGGACAGGTGTGGACAGGCACAGACAGGTGTGGACAGGCACGGACAGGCACGGACAGGCACGGACAGGTGTGGACAGGCACGGACAGGCACGGACAGGTGTGGACAGGCACGGACAGGCACGGACAGGTGTGGACAGGCACGGAGAGGCTTGGACCGGCACAGACAGGTGCAGACAGGCATGGACAGGCACGGACAGGTACGGTAAGGCGTGGACAGGCACAGACAGGTGCAGATAGGTGTGGACAGGCAGGGACAGGTGTGGACAGGCACGGACAGGCACGGACAGGCAAGGACAGGTGTGGACAGGCACGGACAGGCACGGACAGGCACGGACAGGTGTGGACAGGTGTGGACAGGCACGGACAGGCACAGACAGGCACAGACAGGTGTGGACAGGCACGGACAGGTGTGGACAGGCACAGACAGGTACGGACAGGCACGGACAGGCACGGACAGGCACGGACAGGTGTGGACAGGTGTGGACAGGCACGGACAGGCACGGACAGGCACGGACAGGCACGGACAGGCACGGACAGGCACGGACAGGTGTGGACAGGCACGGACAGGTGTGGACAGGCACAGACAGGCACGGACAGGCACGGACAGGCACGGACAGTTGTGGACAGGTGTGGACAGGCACAGACAGGCACGGACAGGTGTGGACAGCAACGGACAGGTGTGGACAGGCACGGACAGGCACGGACAGGTGTGGACAGGCACGGACAGGCACGGACAGGCACGGACAGGTGTGGACAGGCACGGACAGGCACGGACAGGTGTGGACAGGTACGGACAAGCACGGACAGGCGCGGACAGGCACGGACAGGCACGGACAGGCGTGGACAGGCACGGACAGGTGTGGACAGGCACGGACAGGCACGGACAGGCACGGACAGGTGTGGACAGGTGTGGACAGGTGTGGACAGGCACGGACAGGTGTGGACAGGCACGGATAGGTGTGGACAGGCACGGAAAGGTGTGGACAGGCACGGACAGGCACGGACAGGTGTGGACAGGCACGAACAGGTGTGGACAGGTGCGGACAGGCACGGACAGGCACGGACTGGTTTGGACAGGCACGGACAGGCACGGACAGGTGTGGACAGGCACGGACAGGCACGGACAGGTGTGGACAGGCACGGACAGGCACGGACAGGCACGGACAGGCACGGACAGGTGTGGACAGGTGTGGACAGGCACGGACAGGTGTGGACAGGCACGGACAGGTGTGGACAGGCACAGACAGGTGTGGACAGGCACGGACAGGCACGGACAGGCACGGACAGGTGTGGACAGGCACGGACAGTCACGGACAGGTGTGGACAGGCACGGACAGGCACGGACAGGTGTGGACAGGCACGGAGAGGCTTGGACCGGCACAGACAGGTGCAGACAGGCATGGACAGGCACGGACAGGTACGGTAAGGCGTGGACAGGCACAGACAGGTGCAGATAGGTGTGGACAGGCAGGGACAGGTGTGGACAGGCACGGACAGGCACGGACAGGCAAGGACAGGTGTGGACAGGCACGGACAGGCACGGACAGGCACGGACAGGTGTGGACAGGTGTGGACAGGCACGGACAGGCACAGACAGGCACAGACAGGTGTGGACAGGCACGGACAGGTGTGGACAGGCACAGACAGGTACGGACAGGCACGGACAGGCACGGACAGGCACGGACAGGTGTGGACAGGTGTGGACAGGCACGGACAGGCACGGACAGGCACGGACAGGCACGGACAGGCACGGACAGGTGTGGACAGGCACGGACAGGTGTGGACAGGCACAGACAGGCACGGACAGGCACGGACAGGCACGGACAGTTGTGGACAGGTGTGGACAGGCACGGACAGGCACGGACAGGTGTGGACAGCAACGGACAGGTGTGGACAGGCACGGACAGGCACGGACAGGTGTGGACAGGCACGGACAGGCACGGACAGGCACGGACAGGTGTGGACAGGCACGGACAGGCACGGACAGGTGTGGACAGGTACGGACAAGCACGGACAGGCGCGGACAGGCACGGACAGGCACGGACAGGCGTGGACAGGCACGGACAGGTGTGGACAGGCACGGACAGGCACGGACAGGCACGGACAGGTGTGGACAGGTGTGGACAGGTGTGGACAGGCACGGACAGGCACGGACAGGTGTGGACAGGCACGGACATGCACGGAAAGGTGTGGACAGGCACGGACAGGCAAGGACAGGCATGGACAGGCACGGACAGGTGTGGACAGGCACGGACAGGCGCGGACAGGTGTGGACAGGCACGGACAGGCACGGAAAGGCACGGACAGGTGTGGACAGGCACGGACATGCGCGGACAGGTGTGGACAGGCACTGACAGGTGTGGACAGGCACAGACAGGTGTGGACAGGCACGGACAGGCACGGACAGGCACGGACAGGTGTGGACAGGCACGGACAGGCACGGACAGGTGTGGACAGGCACGGACAGGCACGGACAGGCGTGGACAGGCACAGACAGGTGCAGACAGGCATGGACAGGCACGGACAGGTACGGACAGGCGTGGACAGGCACAGACAGGTGCAGACAGGTGTGGACAGGCACGGACAGGCGTGGACAGGCACGGACAGGTGTGGACAGGCACGGACAGGCACGGACAGGCACGGACAGGTGCGGACAGGCACGGACAGGCACGGACAGGTGTGGACAGGTACGGACAAGCACGGACAGGCGCGGACAGGCACGGACAGGCACGGACAGGCGTGGACAGGCACGGACAGGCATGGACAGGCACGGACAGGCATGGACAGGCACGGACAGGTTTGGGACAGGTGTGGACAGGTCTGGACAGGCACGGACAGGCACGGACAGGCACGGACAGGCACGGACAGGCGTGGACAGGCACGGACAGGCACGGACAGGTGTGGACAGGCACGGACAGGCACGGACAGGCACGGACAGGCACGGACAGGCACGGACAGGTGTGGACAGGCACGGACAGGCACGGACAGGCACGGACAGGCACGGACAGGTACGGACAGGTGTGGACAGGTGTGGACAGGTGTGGACAGGCACGGACAGGCACGGACAGGTGTGGACAGGCACGGACAGGCACGGACAGGCATGGACAGGCACGGACAGGTTTTGGACAGGTGTGGACAGGTCTAGACAGCCACGGACAGGCACGGACAGGCACGGACAGGCACGGACAGGCGTGGACAGGCACGGACAGGCACGGACAGGTGTGGACAGGCACGGACAGGCACGGACAGGCACGGACAGGCACGGACAGGCACGGACAGGTGTGGACAGGTGTGGACAGGTGTGGACAGGCACGGACAGGCACGGACAGGTGTGGACAGGCACGGACAGGCACGGACAGGCGCGGACAGGCACGGACAGGCACGGACAGGCACAGACAGGCACGGACAGGTGTGGACAGATGTGGACAGGCACGGACAGGTGTGGACAGGTGTGGACAGGCACGGACAGGCACGGACAGGTGTGGACAGGCACGGACAGGTGTGGACAGGCACGGACAGGCACGGACAGGTGTGGACAGGTGTGGACAGGCACGGACAGGAACGGACAGGCACGGACAGGAGAGGACAGGCACGGACAGGCACGGACAGTCCCGGACAGGCACGGACAGGCACGGACAGGTGTGGACAGGCACGGACAGGCACGGCCAGGCGCGGACAGGCACGGACAGGCACGGACAGGCACGGACAGGCACGGACAGGTGTGGACAGACACGGACAGGTGTGGACAGGCACGGACAGGCACGGACAGGTGTGAACAGGCACGGACAGGTGTGGACAGGCACGGACAGGTGTGGACAGGCACGGACAGGCACGGACAGGTGTGGACAGGCATGCACAGGCACGGACAGGTGTGGACAGGCACGGACAGGCGTGGACAGGTGCGTACAGGCACGGACAGGTGTGGACAGACACGGACAGGCACGGACAGGCACGGACAGGTGTGGACAGGCACGGACAGGCGCGGACAGGTGTGGACAGGCACGGACAGGCACGGACAGGTGTGGACAGGCATGCACAGTCACGGACAGGTGTGGACAGGCACGGACAGGTGTGGACAGGCACGGACAGGCACGGACAGGTGTGGACAGGCACGGACAGGTGTGGACAGGTGCGGACAGGTGTGTACAGGCACGGACAGGCACGGACACTCACGGACAGGCACGGACAGGCGTGGACAGGCACGGACAGGCACGGACAGGCACGGACAGGCACGGACAGGTGTGGACAGGTGTGGACAGGCACGGACAGGTGTGTACAGGCACGGACAGGCACGGACAGGTGTGGACAGGCACAGACAGAGACGGACAGGCACGGACAGGCATGGACAGGTGTGGACAGACACGGACAGGCACGGACAGGTGTGGACAGGCACGGACAGGCACGGACAGGTGTGGACAGGCACGGACAGGCACAGACAGGCATGGACAGGCACGGACAGACACGGACAGGTGTGGACAGGCACGGTCAGGCACGGACAGGTGTGGACAGGCACGGACAGGTGTGGACAGGCACGGACCGGCACGGACATGCACGGACAGGTGTGGACAGGCACGGACAGGTGTGGACAGGCACGGACAGGCACGGACACTCACGGACAGGCACGGACAGGCGTGGACAGGCACGGACAGGCACGGACAGGCACGGACAGGCACGGACAGGTGTGGACAGGTGTGGACAGGCACGGACAGGTGTGTACAGGCACGGACAGGCACGGACAGGTGTGGACAGGCACAGACAGAGACGGACAGGCACGGACAGGCATGGACAGGTGTGGACAGACACGGACAGGCACGGACAGGTGTGGACAGGCACGGACAGGCACGGACAGGTGTGGACAGGCACGGACAGGCACAGACAGGCATGGACAGGCACGGACAGACACGGACAGGTGTGGACAGGCACGGTCAGGCACGGACAGGTGTGGACAGGCACGGACAGGTGTGGACAGGCACGGACCGGCACGGACAGGCACGGACAGGTGTGGACAGGCACGGACAGGTGTGGACAGGCACGGACAGGTGCGGACAGGCATGGACAGGCACGGACAGGTGTGGACAGGCACGGACAGGTGCGGACAGGCATGGACAGGCACGGACAGGCACGGACAGGCATGGACAGGCACGGACAGGTGTGGACAGGCACGGACAGGTGTGGACAGGCACGGATAGGTGTGGACAGGCACGGAAAGGTGTGGACAGGCACGGACAGGCACGGACAGGTGTGGACAGGCACGAACAGGTGTGGACAGGTGTGGACAGGCACGGACAGGCACGGACTGGTTTGGACAGGCACGGACAGGCACGGACAGGTGTGGACAGGCACGGACAGGCACGGACAGGCACGGACAGGCACGGACAGGTGTGCACAGCCACGGACAGGGGTGGACAGGCACGGACAGGCACGGACAGGTGTGGACAGGCACGGACAGGCACGGACAGGTACGGACAGGCACGGACAGGTGTGGACAGGCACGGACAGGCACGGACAGGCACGGACAGGTGTGGACAGGCACGGACAGGCACGGACAGGTGTGGACAGGCACGGACAAGCACGGACAGGCGCGGACAGGCACGGACAGGCACGGACAGGCGTGGACAGGCACGGACAGGCATGGACAAGCACGGACAGGCATGGACAGGCACGGACAGGTTTTGGACAGGTGTGGACAGGTCTGGACAGGCACGGACAGGCACGGACAGGCACGGACAGGCACGGACAGGCGTGGACAGGCACGGACAGGCACGGACAGGTGTGGACAGGCACGGACAGGCACGGACAGGTGTGGACAGATGTGGACAGGCACGGACAGGCACGGACAGGCACGGACAGGTGTGGACAGGTGTGGACAGGTGTGGACAGGCACGACAGGCACGGACAGGTGTGGACAGCAACGGACAGGTGTGGACAGGCACGGACAGGCACGGACAGGTGTGGACAGGCACGGACAGGCACGGACAGGCACGGACAGGTGTGGACAGGCACGGACAGGCACGGACAGGTGTGGACAGGTACGGACAAGCACGGACAGGCGCGGACAGGCACGGACAGGCACGGACAGGCGTGGACAGGCACGGACAGGTGTGGACAGGCACGGACAGGCACGGACAGGCACGGACAGGTGTGGACAGGTGTGGACAGGTGTGGACAGGCACGGACAGGCACGGACAGGTGTGGACAGGCACGGACATGCACGGAAAGGTGTGGACAGGCACGGACAGGCAAGGACAGGCATGGACAGGCACGGACAGGTGTGGACAGGCACGGACAGGCGCGGACAGGTGTGGACAGGCACGGACAGGCACGGAAAGGCACGGACAGGTGTGGACAGGCACGGACATGCGCGGACAGGTGTGGACAGGCACTGACAGGTGTGGACAGGCACAGACAGGTGTGGACAGGCACGGACAGGCACGGACAGGCACGGACAGGTGTGGAAAGGCACGGACAGGCACGGACAGGTGTGGACAGGCACGGACAGGCACGGACAGGCGTGGACAGGCACAGACAGGTGCAGACAGGCATGGACAGGCACGGACAGGTACGGACAGGCGTGGACAGGCACAGACAGGTGCAGACAGGTGTGGACAGGCACGGACAGGCGTGGACAGGCACGGACAGGCACGGACAGGTGTGGACAGGCACGGACAGGCACGGACAGGCACGGACAGGTGCGGACAGGCACGGACAGGCACGGACAGGTGTGGACAGGTACGGACAAGCACGGACAGGCGCGGACAGGCACGGACAGGCACGGACAGGCGTGGACAGGCACGGACAGGCATGGACAGGCACGGACAGGCATGGACAGGCACGGACAGGTTTGGGACAGGTGTGGACAGGTCTGGACAGGCACGGACAGGCACGGACAGGCACGGACAGGCACGGACAGGCGTGGACAGGCACGGACAGGCACGGACAGGTGTGGACAGGCACGGACAGGCACGGACAGGCACGGACAGGCACGGACAGGCACGGACAGGTGTGGACAGGCACGGACAGGCACGGACAGGCACGGACAGGCACGGACAGGTACGGACAGGTGTGGACAGGTGTGGACAGGTGTGGACAGGCACGGACAGGCACGGACAGGTGTGGACAGGCACGGACAGGCACGGACAGGCATGGACAGGCACGGACAGGTTTTGGACAGGTGTGGACAGGTCTAGACAGGCACGGACAGGCACGGACAGGCACGGACAGGCACGGACAGGCGTGGACAGGCACGGACAGGCACGGACAGGTGTGGACAGGCACGGACAGGCACGGACAGGCACGGACAGGCACGGACAGGCACGGACAGGTGTGGACAGGTGTGGACAGGTGTGGACAGGCACGGACAGGCACGGACAGGTGTGGACAGGCACGGACAGGCACGGACAGGCGCGGACAGGCACGGACAGGCACGGACAGGCACAGACAGGCACGGACAGGTGTGGACAGATGTGGACAGGCACGGACAGGTGTGGACAGGTGTGGACAGGCACGGACAGGCACGGACAGGTGTGGACAGGCACGGACAGGTGTGGACAGGCACGGACAGGCACGGACAGGTGTGGACAGGTGTGGACAGGCACGGACAGGAACGGACAGGCACGGACAGGTGTGGACAGGCACGGACAGGCACGGACAGTCACGGACAGGCACGGACAGGCACGGACAGGTGTGGACAGGCACGGACAGGCACGGCCAGGCGCGGACAGGCACGGACAGGCACGGACAGGCACGGACAGGCACGGACAGGCACGGACAGGTGTGGACAGACACGCACAGGTGTGGACAGGCACGGACAGGTGTGAACAGGCACGGACAGGTGTGGACAGGCACGGACAGGTGTGGACAGGCACGGACAGGCACGGACAGGTGTGGACAGGCATGCACAGGCACGGACAGGTGTGGACAGGCACGGACAGGCGTGGACAGGTGCGTACAGGCACGGACAGGTGTGGACAGACACGGACAGGCACGGACAGGCACGGACAGGTGTGGACAGGCACGGACAGGCGCGGACAGGTGTGGACAGGCACGGACAGGCAAGGACAGGTGTGGACAGGCATGCACAGTCACGGACAGGTGTGGACAGGCACGGACAGGTGTGGACAGGCACGGACAGGCACGGACAGGTGTGGACAGGCACGGACAGGTGTGGACAGGTGCGGACAGGTGTGTACAGGCACGGACAGGCACGGACAGGCACGGACAGGCACGGACAGGCGTGGACAGGCACGGACAGGCACGGACAGGCACGGACAGGCACGGACAGGTGTGGACAGGTGTGGACAGGCACGGACAGGTGTGTACAGGCACGGACAGGCACGGACAGGTGTGGACAGGCACAGACAGAGACGGACAGGCACGGACAGGCATGGACAGGTGTGGACAGACACGGACAGGCACGGACAGGTGTGGACAGGCACGGACAGGCACGGACAGGTGTGGACAGGCACGGACAGGCACAGACAGGCATGGACAGGCACGGACAGACACGGACAGGTGTGGACAGGCACGGTCAGGCACGGACAGGTGTGGACAGGCACGGACAGGTGTGGACAGGCACGGACCGGCACGGACAGGCACGGACAGGTGTGGACAGGCACGGACAGGTGTGGACAGGCACGGACAGGTGCGGACAGGCATGGACAGGCACGGACAGGTGTGGACAGGCACGGACAGGTGCGGACAGGCATGGACAGGCACGGACAGGCACGGACAGGCATGGACAGGCACGGACAGGTGTGGACAGGCACGGACAGGTGTGGACAGGCACGGATAGGTGTGGTCAGGCACGGAAAGGTGTGGACAGGCACGGACAGGCACGGACAGGTGTGGACAGGCACGAACAGGTGTGGACAGGTGTGGACAGGCACGGACAGGCACGGACTGGTTTGGACAGGCACGGACAGGCACGGACAGGTGTGGACAGGCATGGACAGGCACGGACAGGTGTGGACAGGCACGGACAGGCACGGACAGGCACGGACAGGCACGGACAGGTGTGGACAGGTGTGGACAGGCACGGACAGGTGTGGACAGGCACGGACAGGTGTGGACAGGCACAGACAGGTGTGGACAGGCACGGACAGGCACGGACAGGCACGGACAGGTGTGGACAGGCACGGACAGGCACGGACAGGTGTGGACAGGCACGGACAGGCACGGACAGGTGTGGACAGGCACGGACATGCACGGAAAGGTGTGGACAGGCACGGACAGGCAAGGACAGGCATGGACAGGCACGGACAGGTGTGGACAGGCACGGACAGGCGCGGACAGGTGTGGACAGGCACGGACAGGCACGGAAAGGCACGGACAGGTGTGGACAGGCACGGACATGCGCGGACAGGTGTGGACAGGCACTGACAGGTGTGGACAGGCACAGACAGGTGTGGACAGGCACGGACAGGCACGGACAGGCACGGACAGGTGTGGACAGGCACGGACAGGCACGGACAGGTGTGGACAGGCACGGACAGGCACGGACAGGCGTGGACAGGCACAGACAGGTGCAGACAGGCATGGACAGGCACGGACAGGTACGGACAGGCGTGGACAGGCACAGACAGGTGCAGACAGGTGTGGACAGGCACGGACAGGCGTGGACAGGCACGGACAGGTGTGGACAGGCACGGACAGGCACGGACAGGCACGGACAGGTGCGGACAGGCACGGACAGGCACGGACAGGTGTGGACAGGTACGGACAAGCACGGACAGGCGCGGACAGGCACGGACAGGCACGGACAGGCGTGGACAGGCACGGACAGGCATGGACAGGCACGGACAGGCATGGACAGGCACGGACAGGTTTGGGACAGGTGTGGACAGGTCTGGACAGGCACGGACAGGCACGGACAGGCACGGACAGGCACGGACAGGCACGGACAGGCACGGACAGGTGTGGACAGGCACGGACAGGCACGGACAGGCACGGACAGGCACGGACAGGCACGGACAGGTGTGGACAGGCACGGACAGGCACGGACAGGCACGGACAGGCACGGACAGGCACGGACAGGTGTGGACAGGTGTGGACAGGTGTGGACAGGCACGGACAGGCACGGACAGGTGTGGACAGGCACGGACAGGCACGGACAGGCATGGACAGGCACGGACAGGTTTTGGACAGGTGTGGACAGGTCTAGACAGCCACGGACAGGCACGGACAGGCACGGACAGGCACGGACAGGCGTGGACAGGCACGGACAGGCACGGACAGGTGTGGACAGGCACGGACAGGCACGGACAGGCACGGACAGGCACGGACAGGCACGGACAGGTGTGGACAGGTGTGGACAGGTGTGGACAGGCACGGACAGGCACGGACAGGTGTGGACAGGCACGGACAGGCACGGACAGGCGCGGACAGGCACGGACAGGCACGGACAGGCACAGACAGGCACGGACAGGTGTGGACAGATGTGGACAGGCACGGACAGGTGTGGACAGGTGTGGACAGGCACGGACAGGCACGGACAGGTGAGGACAGGCACGGACAGGTGTGGACAGGCACGGACAGGCACGGACAGGTGTGGACAGGTGTGGACAGGCACGGACAGGAACGGACAGGCACGGACAGGTGTGGACAGGCACGGACAGGCACGGACAGTCACGGACAGGCACGGACAGGCACGGACAGGTGTGGACAGGCACGGACAGGCACGGCCAGGCGCGGACAGGCACGGACAGGCACGGACAGGCACGGACAGGCACGGACAGGTGTGGACAGACACGGACAGGTGTGGACAGGCACGGACAGGCACGGACAGGTGTGAACAGGCACGGACAGGTGTGGACAGGCACGGACAGGTGTGGACAGGCACGGACAGGCACGGACAGGTGTGGACAGGCATGCACAGGCACGGACAGGTGTGGACAGGCACGGACAGGCGTGGACAGGTGCGTACAGGCACGGACAGGTGTGGACAGACACGGACAGGCACGGACAGGCACGGACAGGTGTGGACAGGCACGGACAGGCGCGGACAGGTGTGGACAGGCACGGACAGGCACGGACAGGTGTGGACAGGCATGCACAGTCACGGACAGGTGTGGACAGGCACGGACAGGTGTGGACAGGCACAGACAGGCACGGACAGGTGTGGACAGGCACGGACAGGTGTGGACAGGTGCGGACAGGTGTGTACAGGCACGGACAGGCACGGACACTCACGGACAGGCACGGACAGGCGTGGACAGGCACGGACAGGCACGGACAGGCACGGACAGGCACGGACAGGTGTGGACAGGTGTGGACAGGCACGGACAGGTGTGTACAGGCACGGACAGGCACGGACAGGTGTGGACAGGCACAGACAGAGACGGACAGGCACGGACAGGCATGGACAGGTGTGGACAGACACGGACAGGCACGGACAGGTGTGGACAGGCACGGACAGGCACGGACAGGTGTGGACAGGCACGGACAGGCACAGACAGGCATGGACAGGCACGGACAGACACGGACAGGTGTGGACAGGCACGGTCAGGCACGGACAGGTGTGGACAGGCACGGACAGGTGTGGACAGGCACGGACCGGCACGGACATGCACGGACAGGTGTGGACAGGCACGGACAGGTGTGGACAGGCACGGACAGGCACGGACACTCACGGACAGGCACGGACAGGCGTGGACAGGCACGGACAGGCACGGACAGGCACGGACAGGCACGGACAGGTGTGGACAGGTGTGGACAGGCACGGACAGGTGTGTACAGGCACGGACAGGCACGGACAGGTGTGGACAGGCACAGACAGAGACGGACAGGCACGGACAGGCATGGACAGGTGTGGACAGACACGGACAGGCACGGACAGGTGTGGACAGGCACGGACAGGCACGGACAGGTGTGGACAGGCACGGACAGGCACAGACAGGCATGGACAGGCACGGACAGACACGGACAGGTGTGGACAGGCACGGTCAGGCACGGACAGGTGTGGACAGGCACGGACAGGTGTGGACAGGCACGGACCGGCACGGACAGGCACGGACAGGTGTGGACAGGCACGGACAGGTGTGGACAGGCACGGACAGGTGCGGACAGGCATGGACAGGCACGGACAGGTGTGGACAGGCACGGACAGGTGCGGACAGGCATGGACAGGCACGGACAGGCACGGACAGGCATGGACAGGCACGGACAGGTGTGGACAGGCACGGACAGGTGTGGACAGGCACGGATAGGTGTGGACAGGCACGGAAAGGTGTGGACAGGCACGGACAGGCACGGACAGGTGTGGACAGGCACGAACAGGTGTGGACAGGTGTGGACAGGCACGGACAGGCACGGACTGGTTTGGACAGGCACGGACAGGCACGGACAGGTGTGGACAGGCACGGACAGGCACGGACAGGCACGGACAGGCACGGACAGGTGTGCACAGCCACGGACAGGGGTGGACAGGCACGGACAGGCACGGACAGGTGTGGACAGGCACGGACAGGCACGGACAGGTACGGACAGGCACGGACAGGTGTGGACAGGCACGGACAGGCACGGACAGGCACGGACAGGTGTGGACAGGCACGGACAGGCACGGACAGGTGTGGACAGGCACGGACAAGCACGGACAGGCGCGGACAGGCACGGACAGGCACGGACAGGCGTGGACAGGCACGGACAGGCATGGACAAGCACGGACAGGCATGGACAGGCACGGACAGGTTTTGGACAGGTGTGGACAGGTCTGGACAGGCACGGACAGGCACGGACAGGCACGGACAGGCACGGACAGGCGTGGACAGGCACGGACAGGCACGGACAGGTGTGGACAGGCACGGACAGGCACGGACAGGTGTGGACAGATGTGGACAGGCACGGACAGGCACGGACAGGCACGGACAGGTGTGGACAGGTGTGGACAGGTGTGGACAGGCACGACAGGCACGGACAGGTGTGGACAGCAACGGACAGGTGTGGACAGGCACGGACAGGCACGGACAGGTGTGGACAGGCACGGACAGGCACGGACAGGCACGGACAGGTGTGGACAGGCACGGACAGGCACGGACAGGTGTGGACAGGTACGGACAAGCACGGACAGGCGCGGACAGGCACGGACAGGCACGGACAGGCGTGGACAGGCACGGACAGGTGTGGACAGGCACGGACAGGCACGGACAGGCACGGACAGGTGTGGACAGGTGTGGACAGGTGTGGACAGGCACGGACAGGCACGGACAGGTGTGGACAGGCACGGACATGCACGGAAAGGTGTGGACAGGCACGGACAGGCAAGGACAGGCATGGACAGGCACGGACAGGTGTGGACAGGCACGGACAGGCGCGGACAGGTGTGGACAGGCACGGACAGGCACGGAAAGGCACGGACAGGTGTGGACAGGCACGGACATGCGCGGACAGGTGTGGACAGGCACTGACAGGTGTGGACAGGCACAGACAGGTGTGGACAGGCACGGACAGGCACGGACAGGCACGGACAGGTGTGGAAAGGCACGGACAGGCACGGACAGGTGTGGACAGGCACGGACAGGCACGGACAGGCGTGGACAGGCACAGACAGGTGCAGACAGGCATGGACAGGCACGGACAGGTACGGACAGGCGTGGACAGGCACAGACAGGTGCAGACAGGTGTGGACAGGCACGGACAGGCGTGGACAGGCACGGACAGGCACGGACAGGTGTGGACAGGCACGGACAGGCACGGACAGGCACGGACAGGTGCGGACAGGCACGGACAGGCACGGACAGGTGTGGACAGGTACGGACAAGCACGGACAGGCGCGGACAGGCACGGACAGGCACGGACAGGCGTGGACAGGCACGGACAGGCATGGACAGGCACGGACAGGCATGGACAGGCACGGACAGGTTTGGGACAGGTGTGGACAGGTCTGGACAGGCACGGACAGGCACGGACAGGCACGGACAGGCACGGACAGGCGTGGACAGGCACGGACAGGCACGGACAGGTGTGGACAGGCACGGACAGGCACGGACAGGCACGGACAGGCACGGACAGGCACGGACAGGTGTGGACAGGCACGGACAGGCACGGACAGGCACGGACAGGCACGGACAGGTACGGACAGGTGTGGACAGGTGTGGACAGGTGTGGACAGGCACGGACAGGCACGGACAGGTGTGGACAGGCACGGACAGGCACGGACAGGCATGGACAGGCACGGACAGGTTTTGGACAGGTGTGGACAGGTCTAGACAGGCACGGACAGGCACGGACAGGCATGGACAGGCACGGACAGGCGTGGACAGGCACGGACAGGCACGGACAGGTGTGGACAGGCACGGACAGGCACGGACAGGCACGGACAGGCACGGACAGGCACGGACAGGTGTGGACAGGTGTGGACAGGTGTGGACAGGCACGGACAGGCACGGACAGGTGTGGACAGGCACGGACAGGCACGGACAGGCGCGGACAGGCACGGACAGGCACGGACAGGCACGGACAGGCACGGACAGGTGTGGACAGATGTGGACAGGCACGGACAGGTGTGGACAGGTGTGGACAGGCACGGACAGGCACGGACAGGTGTGGACAGGCACGGACAGGTGTGGACAGGCACGGACAGGCACGGACAGGTGTGGACAGGTGTGGACAGGCAAGGACAGGCACGGACAGGCACGGACAGGTGTGGACAGGCACGGACAGGCACGGACAGTCACGGACAGGCACGGACAGGCACGGACAGGTGTGGACAGGCACGGACAGGCACGGCCAGGCGCGGACAGGCACGGACAGGCACGGACAGGCACGGACAGGCACGGACAGGCACGGACAGGTGTGGACAGACACGGACAGGTGTGGACAGGCACGGACAGGCACGGACAGGTGTGAACAGGCACGGACAGGTGTGGACAGGCACGGACAGGTGTGGACAGGCACGGACAGGCACGGACAGGTGTGGACAGGCATGCACAGGCACGGACAGGTGTGGACAGGCACGGACAGGCGTGGACAGGTGCGTACAGGCACGGACAGGTGTGGACAGACACGGACAGGCACGGACAGGCACGGACAGGTGTGGACAGGCACGGACAGGCGCGGACAGGTGTGGACAGGCACGGACAGGCAAGGACAGGTGTGGACAGGCATGCACAGTCACGGACAGGTGTGGACAGGCACGGACAGGTGTGGACAGGCACGGACAGGCACGGACAGGTGTGGACAGGCACGGACAGGTGTGGACAGGTGCGGACAGGTGTGTACAGGCACGGACAGGCACGGACAGGCACGGACAGGCACGGACAGGCGTGGACAGGCACGGACAGGCACGGACAGGCACGGACAGGCACGGACAGGTGTGGACAGGTGTGGACAGGCACGGACAGGTGTGTACAGGCACGGACAGGCACGGACAGGTGTGGACAGGCACAGACAGAGACGGACAGGCACGGACAGGCATGGACAGGTGTGGACAGACACGGACAGGCACGGACAGGTGTGGACAGGCACGGACAGGCACGGACAGGTGTGGACAGGCACGGACAGGCACAGACAGGCATGGACAGGCACGGACAGACACGGACAGGTGTGGACAGGCACGGTCAGGCACGGACAGGTGTGGACAGGCACGGACAGGTGTGGACAGGCACGGACCGGCACGGACAGGCACGGACAGGTGTGGACAGGCACGGACAGGTGTGGACAGGCACGGACAGGTGCGGACAGGCATGGACAGGCACGGACAGGTGTGGACAGGCACGGACAGGTGCGGACAGGCATGGACAGGCACGGACAGGCACGGACAGGCATGGACAGGCACGGACAGGTGTGGACAGGCACGGACAGGTGTGGACAGGCACGGATAGGTGTGGTCAGGCACGGAAAGGTGTGGACAGGCACGGACAGGCACGGACAGGTGTGGACAGGCACGAACAGGTGTGGACAGGTGTGGACAGGCACGGACAGGCACGGACTGGTTTGGACAGGCACGGACAGGCACGGACAGGTGTGGACAGGCATGGACAGGCACGGACAGGTGTGGACAGGCACGGACAGGCACGGACAGGCACGGACAGGCACGGACAGGTGTGGACAGGTGTGGACAGGCACGGACAGGTGTGGACAGGCACGGACAGGTGTGGACAGGCACAGACAGGTGTGGACAGGCACGGACAGGCACGGACAGGCACGGACAGGTGTGGACAGGCACGGACAGGCACGGACAGGTGTGGACAGGCACGGACAGGCACGGACAGGTGTGGACAGGCACGGAGAGGCTTGGACCGGCACAGACAGGTGCAGACAGGCATGGACAGGCACGGACAGGTACGGACAGGCGTGGACAGGCACAGACAGGTGCAGATAGGTGTGGACAGGCAGGGACAGGTGTGGACAGGCACGGACAGGCACGGACAGGCAAGGACAGGTGTGGACAGGCACGGACAGGCACGGACAGGCACGGACAGGTGTGGACAGGTGTGGACAGGCACGGACAGGCACAGACAGGCACAGACAGGTGTGGACAGGCACGGACAGGTGTGGACAGGCACAGACAGGTACGGACAGGCACGGACAGGCACGGACAGGCACGGACAGGTGTGGACAGGTGTGGACAGGCACGGACAGGCACGGACAGGCACGGACAGGCACGGACAGGCACGGACAGGTGTGGACAGGCACGGACAGGCACGGACAGGCACGGACAGGTGTGGACAGGCACGGACAGTTGTGGACAGGTGTGGACAGGCACGGACAGGCACGGACAGGTGTGGACAGCAACGGACAGGTGTGGACAGGCACGGACAGGCACGGACAGGTGTGGACAGGCACGGACAGGCACGGACAGGCACGGACAGGTGTGGACAGGTGTGGACAGGTGTGGACAGGCACGGAGAGGCACGGACAGGTGTGGACAGGCACGGACATGCACGGACAGGTGTGGACAGGCACGGACAGGCAAGGACAGGCATGGACAGGCACGGACAGGTGTGGACAGGCACGGACAGGCGCGGACAGGTGTGGACAGGCACGGACAGGCACGGACAGGCACGGACAGGTGTGGACAGGCACGGACAGGCGCGGACAGGTGTGGACAGGCACTGACAGGTGTGCACAGGCACAGACAGGTGTGGACAGGCACGGACAGGCACGGACAGGCACGGACAGGTGTGGACAGGCACGGACAGGCACGGACAGGCACGGACAGGTGTGGACAGGCACGGACAGGCGCGGACAGGTGTGGACAGGCACGGACAGGCACGGACAGGTGTGGACAGGCATGCACAGGCACGGACAGGTGTGGACAGGCACGGACAGGTGTGGACAGGCACGGACAGGCACGGACAGGTGTGGACAGGCACGGACAGGTGTGGACAGGTGCGGACAGGTGTGTACAGGCACGGACAGGCACGGACAGGCACGGACAGGCACGGACAGGCGTGGACAGGCACGGACAGGCACGGACAGGCACGGACAGGCACGGACAGGTGTGGACAGGTGTGGACAGGCACGGACAGGTGTGTACAGGCACGGACAGGCACGGACAGGTGTGGACAGGCACAGACAGAGACGGACAGGCACGGACAGGCATGGACAGGTGTGGACAGACACGGACAGGCACGGACAGGTGTGGATAGGCACGGACAGGCACGGACAGGTGTGGACAGGCACGGACAGGCACAGACAGGCATGGACAGGCACGGACAGACACGGACAGGTGTGGACAGTCACGGTCAGGCACGGACAGGTGTGGACAGGCACGGACAGGTGTGGACAGGCACGGACCGGCACGGACAGGCACGGACAGGTGTGGACAGGCACGGACAGGTGTGGACAGGCACGGACAGGTGCGGACAGGCATGGACAGGCACGGACAGGTGTGGACAGGCACGGACAGGTGCGGACAGGCATGGACAGGCACGGACAGGCACGGACAGGCATGGACAGGCACGGACAGGTGTGGACAGGCACGGACAGGTGTGGACAGGCACGGATAGGTGTGGACAGGCACGGACAGGTGTGGACAGGCACGGACAGGCACGGACAGGTGTGGACAGGCACGAACAGGTGTGGACAGGTGTGGACAGGCACGGACAGGCACGGACTGGTTTGGACAGGCACGGACAGGCACGGACAGGTGTGGACAGGCACGGACAGGCACGGACAGGTGTGGACAGGCACGGACAGGCACGGACAGGCACGGACAGGCACGGACAGGTGTGGACAGGTGTGGACAGGCACGGACAGGTGTGGACAGGCACGGACAGGTGTGGACAGGCACAGACAGGTGTGGACAGGCACGGACAGGCACGGACAGGCACGGACAGGTGTGGACAGGCACGGACAGGCACGGACAGGTGTGGACAGGCACGGACAGGCACGGACAGGCACGGACAGGTGTGGACAGGCACGGAGAGGCTTGGACCGGCACAGACAGGTGCAGACAGGCATGGACAGGCACGGACAGGTACGGACAGGCGTGGACAGGCACAGACAGGTGCAGATAGGTGTGGACAGGCAGGGACAGGTGTGGACAGGCACGGACAGGCACGGACAGGCAAGGACAGGTGTGGATAGGCACGGACAGGCACGGACAGGCACGGACAGGTGTGGACAGGTGTGGACAGGCACGGACAGGCACAGACAGGCACAGACAGGTGTGGACAGGCACGGACAGGTGTGGACAGGCACAGACAGGTACGGACAGGCACGGACAGGCACGGACAGGCACGGACAGGTGTGGACAGGTGTGGACAGGCACGGACAGGCACGGACAGGCACGGACAGGCACGGACAGGCACGGACAGGCACGGACAGGTGTGGACAGGCACGGACAGGCACGGACAGGCATGGACAGGCACGGACAGGTGTGGACAGGCACGGACAGTTGTGGACAGGTGTGGACAGGCACGGACAGGCACGGACAGGTGTGGACAGCAACGGACAGGTGTGGACAGGCACGGACAGGCACGGACAGGTGTGGACAGGCACGGACAGGCACGGACAGGCACGGACAGGTGTGGACAGGTGTGGACAGGTGTGGACAGGCACGGACAGGCACGGACAGGTGTGGACAGGCACGGACATGCACGGACAGGTGTGGACAGGCACGGACAGGCAAGGACAGGCATGGACAGGCAAGGACAGGTGTGGACAGGCACGGACAGGCGCGGACAGGTGTGGACAGGCACGGACAGGCACGGACAGGCACGGACAGGTGTGGACAGGCACGGACAGGCGCGGACAGGTGTGGACAGGCACTGACAGGTGTGGACAGGCACAGACAGGTGTGGACAGGCACGGACAGGCACGGACAGGCACGGACAGGTGTGGACAGGCACGGACAGGCACGGACAGTGGTGGACAGGCACGGACAGTCACGGACAGGCGTGGACAGGCACAGACAGGTGCAGACAGGCATGGACAGACACGGACAGGTACGGACAGGCGTGGAAGGGACAGACAGGTGCAGACAGGTGTGGACAGGCACGGACAGGTGTGGACAGGCACGGACAGGCACGGACAGGTGTGGACAGGCACGGACAGGCACGGACAGGCACGGACAGGTGTGGACAGGCACGGACAGGAACGGACAGGTGTGGACAGGCACGGACAAGCACGGACAGGCGCGGACAGGCACGGACAGGCACGGACAGGCGTGGACAGGCACGTACAGGCATGGACAGGCATGGACAGGCATGGACAGGCACGGACAGGTTTTGGACTGGTGTGGACAGGTCTTGACAGGCACGGACAGGCACGGACAGGCACAGACAGACACGGACAGGCGTGGACAGGCACGGACAGGCACGGACAGGTGTGGACAGGCACGGACAGGCACGGACAACACGGACAGGCACGGACTGGCACGGACAGGTGTGGACAGGCACGGACAGGCACGGACAGGCACGGACAGGCACGGACAGGTACGGACAGGTGTGGGCAGGCACGGACAGGCACGGACAGGTGTGGACAGGCACAGACAGGCATGGACAGGCACGGACAGACACGGACAGGTGTGCACAGGCACGGTCAGGCACGGACAGGTGTGGACACGCACGGACAGGTGTGGACAGGCACGGACCGGCACGGACAGGCACGGACAGGTGTGGACAGGCACGGACAGGTGTGGACAGGCACGGACAGGTGCGGACAGGCATGGACAGGCACGGACAGGTGTGGACAGGCACGGAGAGGTGCGGACAGGCATGGACAGGCACGGACAGGCATGGACAGGTGTGGACAGGCACGGACAGTCATGGACAGGCACGGACAGACACGGACAGGCACAGACAGGCACGGACAGGTGTGGACAGGTGTGGACAGGTGTGGACAGGCACGGACAGGCACGGACAGGTGTGGACAGGCACGGACAGGCACGGACAGGTGTGGACAGTCAAGGACAGGCATGGACAGGCCCGGACAGGCACGGACAGGTGTGGACAGGCACGGACAGTTGTGGACAGGTGTGGACAGGCACGGACAGGCATGGACAGGCACGGACAGGTGTGGACAGGCACGGACAGGCACGGACAGGTGTGGACAGGCACGGACAGGCACGGACAGGCACGGACAGGTGTGGACAGGTGTGGACAGGTGTGGACAGGCACGGACAGGCACGGACAGGTGTGGACAGGCACGGACAGGCACGGACAGGCATGGACAGGCATGGACAGGCACTGACAGGCGTGGACATGCACGGACAGGCACGGACAGACACGGACAGGTGTGGACAGGCACAGACAGGCACGGACAGGTGTGGACAGGCACGGACAGGCACGAACAGGTGTGGACAGGCACGGACATGTATGGACAGGCACGGACAGGCACGGACAGGCATGGACAGGCACGGATTGGTGTGGACAGGCACGGACAGGTGTGGACAGGCACGGACAGGTGTGGACAGGTGTGGACAGGCACGGACAGGCACGGACAGGTGTGGAAAGGCACGGACAGGCACGGACAGGTGTGGACAGGTGTGGACAGGTCTGGACAGGCACGGACAGGCACGGACAGGTGTGGACAGGCACGGACAGGCACGGACAGGCATGGACAGGCACGGACAGGTGTGGACAGGCACGGACAGGCACGGACAGGCATGGACAGGCAAGGACAGGTGTGGACAGGCACGGACAGGCACGGACAGGTGTGGACAGGCACGGACAGGCACGGACAGGCACGGACAGGCACGGACAGGTGTGGACAGGTGTGGACAGGCACGGACAGGCACGGACAGGTTTGGACAGGCACGGACAGGCACGGACAGGTGTGGACAGGCACGGACAGGCACGGACAGGTGTGGACAGGCACGGACAGGCACGGACAGGCACGGACAGGCACGGACAGGTGTGGACAGGCACGGACAGTCATGGACAGGCACGGACAGACACGGACATGCACGGACAGGCACGGACAGGCACGGACAGGCACGGACAGGCACGGACAGGTGTGGACAGGTGTGGACTGGCACGGACAGGCACGGACAGGCACAGACAGGCACGGACAGGCACGGACAGGTGTGGACAGGCACGGACAGGCACGGACAGGCATGGACAGGCACGGACAGGCACGGACAGGTGTGGACAGGTGTGGACAGGTGTGGACAGGCACGGACAGGCACGGACAGGTGTGGACAGGCACGGACAGGCGCGGACAGGTGTGGACAGGCACGGACAGGCGCGGACAGGTGTGGACAGGCACGGACAGGCACGGACAGGTGTGGACAGGCATGGACAGGCACGGACAGGCATGGACAGGCACGGACAGGTGTGGACAGGCACGGACAGGCACGGACAGGTGTGGACAGGCACGGACAGGCACGGACAGGCACGGACAGGCACGGACAGGTGTGGACAGGTGTGGACAGGCACGGACAGGCACGGACAGGTTTGGACAGGCACGGACAGGCACGGACAGGTGTGGACAGGCACGGACAGGCACGGACAGGTGTGGACAGGCACGGACAGGCACGGACAGGCACGGACAGGCACGGACAGGTGCGGACAGGCATGGACAGGCACGGACAGGCATGGACAGGTGTGGACAGGCACGGACAGTCATGGACAGGCACGGACAGACACGGACATGCACGGACAGGCACGGACAGGCACGGACAGGCACGGACAGGCACGGACAGGTGTGGACAGGCACGGACAGGTGTGGACAGGCACGGAAAGGCACGGACAGGCACGGACAGGCACGGACAGGCACGGACAGGTGTGGACAGGTGTGGACAGGTGTGGACAGGCACGGACAGGCACGGACAGGTGTGGACAGGCACGGACAGGCGCGGACAGGTGTGGACAGGCACGGACAGGCGCGGACAGGTGTGGACAGGCACGGACAGGCACGGACAGGTGTGGACAGGCATGCACAGGCACGGACAGGTGTGGACAGGCACGGACAGGTGTGTACAGGCGCGGACAGGCACGGACAGGCATGGACAGGCACGGACAGGCACGGACAGGTGTGGACAGGCACGGACAGGTGTGGACAGGTGCGGACAGGTGTGTACAGGCACGGACAGGCACGGACAGGCACGGACAGGCGCGGACAGGCACGGACAGGCACGGACAGGCACGGACAGGCGCGGACAGGTGTGGACAGGTGTGGACAGGCACGGACAGGTGTGTACAGGCACGGACAGGCACGGACAGGTGTGGACAGGCACAGACAGAGACGGACAGGCACGGACAGTCATGGACAGGTGTGGACAGACATGGACAGGCACGGACAGGTGTGGACAGGCACGGACAGGCACGGACAGGTGTGGACAGGCACGGACAGGCACAGTCAGGCATGGACAGGCACGGACAGACACGGACAGGTGTGGACAGGCACGGTCAGGCACGGACAGGTGTGGACAGGCACGGACAGGTGTGGACAGGCACGGACCGGCACGGACAGGCACGGACAGGTGTGGACAGGCACGGACAGGTGTGGACAGGCACGGACAGGTGCGGACAGGCATGGACAGGCACGGACAGGTGTGGACAGGCACGGACAGGTGCGGACAGGCATGGAAAGGCACGGACAGGCATGGACAGGTGTGGACAGGCACGGACAGTCATGGACAGGCACGGACAGACACGGACAGGCACGGACAGGCACGGACAGGCACGGACAGGCACGGACAGGCACGGACAGGTGTGGACAGGTGTGGACTGGCACGGACAGGCACGGACAGGCACAGACAGGCACGGACAGGCACGGACAGGTGTGGACAGGCACGGACAGGCACGGACAGGCACAGACAGGCACGGACAGGCACGGACAGGTGTGGACAGGTGTGGACATGTGTGCACAGGCACGGACAGGCACGGACAGGCACGGACAGGCACAGACAGGCACGGACAGGTGTGGACAGGCACGGACAGGCACGGACAGGCACAGACAGGCACGGACAGGTGTGGACAGGTGTGGACAGGTGTGGACAGGCACGGACAGGCACGGACAGGTGTGAACAGGCACGGACAGGCACGGAGAGGTGTGGACAGGCAAGGACAGGCACGGACAGGCACGGACAGGCACGGACAGGCACGGACAGGTGTGGACATGCACGGACAGTTGTGGACAGGTGTGGACAGGCACGGACAGGCATGGACAGGCATGGACAGGCACGGACAGGTTTTGGACAGGTGTGGACAGGTCTGGACAGGCACGGACAGGCACGGACAGGCACGGACAGGCACGGACAGGCGTGGACAGGCACGGACAGGCACGGACAGGTGTGGACAGGCACGGACAGGCACGGACAGGCACGGACAGGCACGGACAGGCACGGACAGATGTGGACAGGTGTGGACAGGTGTGGACAGGCACGGACAGGCACGGACAGGTGTGGACAGGCACGGACAGGCACGGACAGGCACGGACAGGTGTGGACAGGTGTGGACAGGCACGGACAGGCACAGACAGGCACGGACAGACATGGACAGGCACGGACAGGTGTGGACAGGCACGGGCAGGCACGGACAGGCACGGACAGGCACGGACAGATGCGGACAGGTGTGGACAGGCACGGACAGGCGTGGACAGGCACAGACAGGTGCAGACAGGCATGGACAGGCACGGACAGGTACGGACAGGCGTGGACAGGCACAGACAGGTGCAGACAGGTGTGGACAGGCACGGACAGGTGTGGACAGGCACGGACTGGCACGGACAGGTGTGGACAGGTGTGGACAGGCACGGACAGGCACGGACAGGTGTGGACAGGCACGGACAGGCACAGACAGGCACGGACAGGTGTGGACAGATGTGGACAGGCACGGACAGCTGTGGACAGGTGTGGACAGGCACGGACAGGCACGGACAGGTGTGGACAGGCACGGACAGGCACGGACAGGCACTGCCAGGCGCGGACAGGCACGGACAGTCACGGACAGGCACGGACAGGCACGGACAGGCACGGACAGGCACGGACAGGTGTGGACAGGTGTGGACAGGTGTGGACAGGCACGGATAGGCACGGACAGGTGTGGACAGGCACGGACAGGTGTGGACAGGTGTGGACAGGCACGGACAGGTGTGGGCAGGCACGGACAGGCACGGACAGGTGTGGACAGGCATGCACAGGCACGGACAGGTGTGGACAGGCACGGACAGGCGTGGACAGGTGCGGACAGGCACGGACAGGTGTGGACAGACACGGACAGGCACGGACAGGCACGGACAGGTGTGGACAGGCACGGACAGGTGTGGACAGGCACGGACAGGCACGGACAGGTGTGGACAGGCATGCACAGGCACGGACAGTTGTGGACAGGCACGGACAGGTGTGGACAGGCACGGACAGGCACGGACAGGTGTGGACAGGCACGGACAGGTGTGGACAGGTGCGGACAGGTGTGTACAGGCACGGACAGGCACGGACAGGCACGGACTGGCGTGGACAGGCACGGACAGGCACGGACAGGCACGGACAGGCACGGACAGGTGTGGACAGGTGTGGACAGGCACGGACAGGTGTGTACAGGCACGGACAGGCACGGACAGGTGTGGACAGGCACAGACAGAGACGGACAGGCACGGACAGGCATGGACAGGTGTGGACAGACACGGACAGGCACGGACAGGTGTGGACAGGCACGGACAGGCACGGACAGGTGTGGACAGGCACGGACAGGCACAGACAGGCATGGACAGGCACGGACAGACACGGACAGGTGTGGACAGGCACGGTCAGGCACGGACAGGTGTGGACAGGCATGGACAGGTGTGGACATGCACGGACCGGCACGGACAGGCACGGACAGGTGTGGACAGGCACGGACAGGTGTGGACAGGCACGGACAGGTGCGTACAGGCATGGACAGGCACGGACAGGTGTGGACAGGCACGGACAGGTGCGGACAGGCATGGAAAGGCACGGACAGGCATGGACAGGTGTGGACAGGCACGGACAGTCATGGACAGGCACGGACAGACACGGACAGGCACGGACAGGCACGGACAGGCACGGACAGGCACGGACAGGTGTGGACAGGTGTGGACTGGCACGGACAGGCACGGACAGGCACAGACAGGCACGGACAGGCACGGACAGGTGTGGACAGGCACGGACAGGCACGGACAGGCACAGACAGGCACGGACAGGCACGGACAGGTGTGGACAGGTGTGGACATGTGTGCACAGGCACGGACAGGCACGGACAGGCACGGACAGGCACAGACAGGCACGGACAGGTGTGGACAGGCACGGACAGGCACGGACAGGCACAGACAGGCACGGACAGGTGTGGACAGGTGTGGACAGGTGTGGACAGGCACGGACAGGCACGGACAGGTGTGAACAGGCACGGACAGGCACGGAGAGGTGTGGACAGGCAAGGACAGGCACGGACAGGCACGGACAGGCACGGACAGGCACGGACAGGTGTGGACATGCACGGACAGTTGTGGACAGGTGTGGACAGGCACGGACAGGCATGGACAGGCATGGACAGGCACGGACAGGTTTTGGACAGGTGTGGACAGGTCTGGACAGGCACGGACAGGCACGGACAGGCACGGACAGGCACGGACAGGCGTGGACAGGCACGGACAGGCACGGACAGGTGTGGACAGGCACGGACAGGCACGGACAGGCACGGACAGGCACGGACAGGCACGGACAGATGTGGACAGGTGTGGACAGGTGTGGACAGGCACGGACAGGCACGGACAGGTGTGGACAGGCACGGACAGGCACGGACAGGCACGGACAGGTGTGGACAGGTGTGGACAGGCACGGACAGGCACAGACAGGCACGGACAGACATGGACAGGCACGGACAGGTGTGGACAGGCACGGGCAGGCACGGACAGGCACGAACAGGCACGGACAGATGCGGACAGGTGTGGACAGGCACGGACA
Source organism: Carcharodon carcharias (assembly GCF_017639515.1). NCBI lineage: Eukaryota > Metazoa > Chordata > Chondrichthyes > Lamniformes > Lamnidae > Carcharodon > Carcharodon carcharias. The sequence continues at coordinate 237,490,171 of NC_054468.1, forward strand.
GGCGTGGACAGGCACAGACAGGTGCAGACAGGCATGGACAGGCACGGACAGGTACGGACAGGCGTGGACAGGCACAGACAGGTGCAGACAGGTGTGGACAGGCACGGACAGGTGTGGACAGGCACGGACTGGCACGGACAGGTGTGGACAGGTGTGGACAGGCACGGACAGGCACGGACAGGTGTGGACAGGCACGGACAGGCACAGACAGGCACGGACAGGTGTGGACAGATGTGGACAGGCACGGACAGCTGTGGACAGGTGTGGACAGGCACGGACAGGCACGGACAGGTGTGGACAGGCACGGACAGGCACGGACAGGCACTGCCAGGCGCGGACAGGCACGGACAGTCACGGACAGGCACGGACAGGCACGGACAGGCACGGACAGGCACGGACAGGTGTGGACAGGTGTGGACAGGTGTGGACAGGCACGGATAGGCACGGACAGGTGTGGACAGGCACGGACAGGTGTGGACAGGTGTGGACAGGCACGGACAGGTGTGGGCAGGCACGGACAGGCACGGACAGGTGTGGACAGGCATGCACAGGCACGGACAGGTGTGGACAGGCACGGACAGGCGTGGACAGGTGCGGACAGGCACGGACAGGTGTGGACAGACACGGACAGGCACGGACAGGCACGGACAGGTGTGGACAGGCACGGACAGGTGTGGACAGGCACGGACAGGCACGGACAGGTGTGGACAGGCATGCACAGGCACGGACAGTTGTGGACAGGCACGGACAGGTGTGGACAGGCACGGACAGGCACGGACAGGTGTGGACAGGCACGGACAGGTGTGGACAGGTGCGGACAGGTGTGTACAGGCACGGACAGGCACGGACAGGCACGGACTGGCGTGGACAGGCACGGACAGGCACGGACAGGCACGGACAGGCACGGACAGGTGTGGACAGGTGTGGACAGGCACGGACAGGTGTGTACAGGCACGGACAGGCACGGACAGGTGTGGACAGGCACAGACAGAGACGGACAGGCACGGACAGGCATGGACAGGTGTGGACAGACACGGACAGGCACGGACAGGTGTGGACAGGCACGGACAGGCACGGACAGGTGTGGACAGGCACGGACAGGCACAGACAGGCATGGACAGGCACGGACAGACACGGACAGGTGTGGACAGGCACGGTCAGGCACGGACAGGTGTGGACAGGCATGGACAGGTGTGGACATGCACGGACCGGCACGGACAGGCACGGACAGGTGTGGACAGGCACGGACAGGTGTGGACAGGCACGGACAGGTGCGGACAGGCATGGACAGGCACGGACAGGTGTGGACAGGCACGGACAGGTGCGGACAGGCATGGACAGGCACGGACAGGCATGGACAGGTGTGGACAGGCACGGACAGTCATGGACAGGCACGGACAGACACGGACAGGCACAGACAGGCACGGACAGGTGTGGACAGGTGTGGACAGGTGTGGACAGGCACGGACAGGCACGGACAGGTGTGGAAAGGCACGGACAGGCACGGACAGGTGTGGACAGGCAAGGACAGGCACGGACAGGCACGGACAGGCACGGACAGCCACGGACAGTTGTGGACAGGCACGGACAGATGTGGACAGGTGTGGACAGGCACGGACAGGCACGGACAGGCACGGACAGGCACGGACAGGTGTGGACAGGCACGGACAGGCACGGACAGGTGTGGACAGGCACGGACAGGCACGGACAGGCACGGACAGGTGTGGACAGGTGTGGACAGGTGTGGACAGGCACGGACAGGCACGGACATGTGTGGACAGGCACGGACAGGCACGGACAGGCATGGACAGGCACGGACAGGCACGGACAGGCGTGGACATGCACGGACAGGCACGGACAGACACGGACAGGTGTGGACAGGCACAGACAGGCACGGACAGGCACGGACAGGTGTGGACAGGCACGGACAGGCACGGACAGGTGTGGACAGACACGGACAGGCACGGACAGGTGTGGACAGGCACGGACAGGCACGAACAGGTGTGGACAGGCACGGACATGTGTGGACAGGCACGGACAGGCATGGACAGGCATGGACAGGCATGGACAGGTGTGGACAGACACGGACAGGCACGGACAGGTGTGGACAGGCACGGACAGGCACGGACAGGTGTGGACAGGCACGGACAGGCACAGACAGGCATGGACAGGCACGGACAGACACGGACAGGTGTGGACAGGCAAGGTCAGGCACGGACAGGTGTGGACAGGCACGGACAGGTGTGGACAGGCACGGACCGGCACGGACAGGCACGGACAGGTGTGGACAGGCACGGACAGGTGTGGACAGGCACGGACAGGTGCGGACAGGCATGGACAGGCACGGACAGGTGTGGACAGGCACGGACAGGTGCGGACAGGCATGGAAAGGCACGGACAGGCATGGACAGGTGTGGACAGGCACGGACAGTCATGGACAGGCACGGACAGACACGGACAGGCACGGACAGGCACGGACAGGCACGGACAGGCACGGACAGGCACGGACAGGTGTGGACAGGTGTGGACTGGCACGGACAGGCACGGACAGGCACAGACAGGCACGGACAGGCACGGACAGTTGTGGACAGGCACGGACAGGCACGGACAGGCACAGACAGGCACGGACAGGCACGGACAGGTGTGGACAGGTGTGGACAGGTGTGCACAGGCACGGACAGGCACGGACAGGCACGGACAGGCACAGACAGGCACGGACAGGTGTGGACAGGCACGGACAGGCACGGACAGGCACAGACAGGCACGGACAGGTGTGGACAGGTGTGGACAGGTGTGGACAGGCACGGACAGGCACGGACAGGTGTGGACAGGCACGGACAGGCACGGAGAGGTGTGGACAGGCAAGGACAGGCACGGACAGGCACGGACAGGCACGGACAGGCACGGACAAGTGTGGACATGCACGGACAGTTGTGGACAGGTGTGGACAGGCACGGACAGGCACGGACAGGCATGGACAGGCACGGACAGGTTTTGGACAGGTGTGGACAGGTCTGGACAGGCACGGACAGGCACGGACAGGCACGGACAGGCACGGACAGGCGTGGACAGGCACGGACAGGCACGGACAGGTGTGGACAGGCACGGACAGGCACGGACAGGCACGGACAGGCACGGACAGGCACGGACAGGTGTGGACAGGTGTGGACAGGTGTGGACAGGCACGGACAGGCACGGACAGGTGTGGACAGGCACGGACAGGCACAGACAGGCACGGACAGGTGTGGACAGATGTGGACAGGCACGGACAGCTGTGGACAGGTGTGGACAGGCACGGACAGGCACGGACAGGTGTGGACAGGCACGGACAGGGACGGACAGTCACGGACAGGCACGGACAGGCACGGACAGGTGTGGACAGGCACGGACAGGCACTGCCAGGCGCGGACAGGCACGGACAGTCACGGACAGGCACGGACAGGCACGGACAGGCACGGACAGGCACGGACAGGTGTGGACAGGTGTGGACAGGTGTGGACAGGCACGGACAGGCACGGACAGGTGTGGACAGGCACGGACAGGTGTGGACAGGTGTGGACAGGCACGGACAGGTGTGGGCAGGCACGGACAGGCACGGACAGGTGTGGACAGGCATGCACAGGCACGGACAGGTGTGGACAGGCACGGACAGGCGTGGACAGGTGCGGACAGGCACGGACAGGTGTGGACAGGCACGGACAGGCACGGACAGGCACGGACAGGTGTGGACAGGCACGGACAGGCACGGACAGGTGTGGACAGGCACGGACAGGCACGGACAGGTGTGGACAGGCATGCACAGGCACGGACAGTTGTTGACAGGCACGGACAGGTGTGGACAGGCACGGACAGGCACGGACAGGTGTGGACAGGCACGGACAGGTGTGGACAGGTGCGGACAGGTGTGTACAGGCACGGACAGGCACGGACAGGCACGGACAGGCGTGGACAGGCACGTACAGGCACGGACAGGCACGGACAGGCACGGACAGGTGTGGACAGGTGTGGACAGGCACGGACAGGTGTGTACAGGCACGGACAGGCACGGACAGGTGTGGACAGGCACAGACAGAGACGGACAGGCACGGACAGGCATGGACAGGTGTGGACAGCCACGGACAGGCACGGACAGGTGTGGACAGGCACGGACAGGCACGGACAGGTGTGGACAGGCACGGACAGGCACAGACAGGCATGGACAGGCACGGACAGACACGGACAGGTGTGGACAGGCACGGTCAGGCACGGACAGGTGTGGACAGGCACGGACAGGTGTGGACATGCACGGACCGGCACGGACAGGCACGGACAGGTGTGGACAGGCACGGACAGGTGTGGACAGGCACGGACAGGTGCGGACAGGCATGGACAGGCACGGACAGGTGTGGACAGGCACGGACAGGTGCGGACAGGCATGGACAGGCACGGACAGGCATGGACAGGTGTGGACAGGCACGGACAGTCATGGACAGGCACGGACAGACACGGACAGGCACAGACAGGCACGGACAGGTGTGGACAGGTGTGGACAGGTGTGGACAGGCACGGACAGGCACGGACAGGTGTGGACAGGCACGGACAGGCACGGACAGGTGTGGACAGGCAAGGACAGGCACGGACAGGCACGGACAGGCACGGACAGCCACGGACAGGTGTGGACAGGCACGGACAGATGTGGACAGGTGTGGACAGGCACGGACAGGCACGGACAGGCACGGACAGGCACGGACAGGTGTGGACAGGCACGGACAGGCACGGACAGGTGTGGACAGGCACGGACAGGCACGGACAGGCACGGACAGGTGTGGACAGGTGTGGACAGGTGTGGACAGGCACGGACAGGCACGGACAGGTGTGGACAGGCACGGACAGGCACGGACAGGTGTGGACAGGCACGGACAGGCACTGACAGGCGTGGACATGCACGGACAGGCACGGACAGACACGGACAGGTGTGGACAGGCACAGACAGGCACGGACAGGCACGGACAGGTGTGGACAGGCACGGACAGGCACGGACAGGTGTGGACAGACACGGACAGGCACGGACAGGTGTGGACAGGCACGGACAGGCACGAACAGGTGTGGACAGGCACGGACATGTGTGGACAGGCACGGACAGGCACGGACAGGCATGGACAGGCACGGACAGGTGTGGACAGGCACGGACAGGTGTGGACAGGCACGGACAGGTGTGGACAGGTGTGGACAGGCACGGACAGGCACGGACAGGTGTGGAAAGGCACGGACAGGCACGGACAGGTGTGGACAGGTGTGGACATTTGTGGACAGGCACGGACAGGCACGGACAGGTGTGGACAGGCACGGACAGGCACGGACAGGCATGGACAGGCACGGACAGGTGTGGACAGGCACGGACAGGCACGGACAGGCATGGACAGGCACGGACAGGTGTGGACAGGCACGGACAGGCACGGACAGGCACGGACAGGCACGGACAGGTGTGGACAGGTGTGGACAGGCACGGACAGGCACGGACAGGTTTGGACAGGCACGGACAGGCACGGACAGGTGTGGACAGGCACGGACAGGCACGGACAGGTGTGGACAGGCACGGACAGGCACGGACAGGCACGGACAGGCACGGACAGGTGCGGACAGGCATGGACAGGCACGGACAGGCATGGACAGGTGTGGACAGGCACGGACAGTCATGGACAGGCACGGACAGACACGGACATGCACGGACAGGCACGGACAGGCACGGACAGGCACGGACAGGCACGGACATGTGTGGACAGGTGTGGACTGGCACGGACAGGCACGGACAGGCACAGACAGGCACGGACAGGCACGGACAGGTTTGGACAGGCACGGACAGGCACGGACAGGCACAGACAGGCACGGACAGGCACGGACAGGTGTGGACAGGTGTGGACAGGTGTGCACAGGCACGGACAGGCACGGACAGGCACGGACAGGCACGGACAGGCACAGACAGGCACGGACAGGTGTGGACAGGCACAGACAGGCACGGACAGGCACAGACAGGCACGGACAGGTGTGGACAGGTGTGGACAGGTGTGGACAGGCACGGACAGGCACGGACAGGTGTGGACAGGCACGGACAGGCACGGACAGGTGTGGACAGGCAAGGACAGGCACGGACAGGCACGGACAGGCACGGACAGGCACGGACAGGTGTGGACATGCACGAACAGTTGTGGACAGGTGTGGACAGGCACGGACAGGCAAGGACAGGCATGGACAGGCACGGACAGGTTTTGGACAGGTGTGGACAGGTCTGGACAGGCACGGACAGGACGGACAGGCACGGACAGGCACGGACAGGCGTGGACAGGCACGGACAGGCACGGACAGGTGTGGACAGGCACGGACAGGCACGGACAGGCACGGACAGGCACGGACAGGCACGGACAGGTGTGGACAGGTGTGGACAGGTGTGGACAGGCACGGACAGGCACGGACAGGTGTGGACAGGCATGCACAGGCACGGACAGGTGTGGACAGGCACGGACAGGCGTGGACAGGTGCGGACAGGCACGGACAGGTGTGGACAGGCACGGACAGGCACGGACAGGCACGGACAGGTGTGGACAGGCACGGACAGGCACGGACAGGTGTGGACAGGCACGGACAGGCACGGACAGGTGTGGACAGGCATGCACAGGCACGGACAGTTGTTGACAGGCACGGACAGGTGTGGACAGGCACGGACAGGCACGGACAGGTGTGGACAGGCACGGACAGGTGTGGACAGGTGCGGACAGGTGTGTACAGGCACGGACAGGCACGGACAGGCACGGACAGGCGTGGACAGGCACGGACAGGCACGGACAGGCACGGACAGGCACGGACAGGTGTGGACAGGTGTGGACAGGCACGGACAGGTGTGTACAGGCACGGACAGGCACGGACAGGTGTGGACAGGCACAGACAGAGACGGACAGGCACGGACAGGCATGGACAGGTGTGGACAGACACGGACAGGCACGGACAGGTGTGGACAGGCACGGACAGGCACGGACAGGTGTGGACAGGCACGGACAGGCACAGACAGGCATGGACAGGCACGGACAGACACGGACAGGTGTGGACAGGCACGGTCAGGCACGGACAGGTGTGGACAGGCACGGACATGTGTGGACATGCACGGACCGGCACGGACAGGCACGGACAGGTGTGGACAGGCACGGACAGGTGTGGACAGGCACGGACAGGTGCGGACAGGCATGGACAGGCACGGACAGGTGTGGACAGGCACGGACAGGTGCGGACAGGCATGGACAGGCACGGACAGGCATGGACAGGTGTGGACAGGCACGGACAGTCATGGACAGGCACGGACAGACACGGACAGGCACAGACAGGCACGGACAGGTGTGGACAGGTGTGGACAGGTGTGGACAGGCACGGACAGGCACGGACAGGTGTGGACAGGCACGGACAGGCACGGACAGGTGTGGACAGGCAAGGACAGGCACGGACAGGCACGGACAGGCACGGACAGGCACGGACAGGTGTGGACAGGCACGGACAGTTGTGGACAGTTGTGGACAGGCACGGACAGGCACGGACAGGCACGGACAGGCACGGACAGGTGTGGACAGGCACGGACAGGCACGGACAGGTGTGGACAGGCACGGACAGGCACGGACAGGCACGGACAGGTGTGGACAGGTGTGGACAGGTGTGGACAGGCACGGACAGGCACGGACAGGTGTGGACAGGCACGGACAGGCACGGACAGGCATGGACAGGCACGGACAGGCACTGACAGGCGTGGACATGCACGGACAGGCACGGACAGACACGGACAGGTGTGGACAGGCACAGACAGGCACGGACAGGCACGGACAGGTGTGGACAGGCACGGACAGGCACAGACAGGTGTGGACAGACACGGACAGGCACGGACAGGTGTGGACAGGCACGGACAGGCACGAACAGGTGTGGACAGGCACGGACATGTGTGGACAGGCACGGACAGGCACGGACAGGCATGGACAGGCACGGACAGGTGTGGACAGGCACGGACAGGTGTGGACAGGCACGGACAGGTGTGGACAGGTGTGGACAGGCACGGACAGGCACGGACAGGTGTGGAAAGGCACGGACAGGCACGGACAGGTGTGGACAGGTGTGGACATTTGTGGACAGGCATGGACAGGCACGGACAGGTGTGGACAGGCACGGACAGGCACGGACAGGCATGGACAGGCACGGACAGGTGTGGACAGGCACGGACAGGCACGGACAGGCATGGACAGGCACGGACAGGTGTGGACAGGCACGGACAGGCACGGACAGGTGTGGACAGGCACGGACAGGCACGGACAGGCACGGACAGGCACGGACAGGTGTGGACAGGTGTGGACAGGCACGGACAGGCACGGACAGGTTTGGACAGGCACGGACAGGCACGGACAGGTGTGGACAGGCACGGACAGGCACGGACAGGTGTGGACAGGCACGGACAGGCACGGACAGGCACGGACAGGCACGGACAGGTGCGGACAGGCATGGACAGGCACGGACAGGCATGGACAGGTGTGGACAGGCACGGACAGTCATGGACAGGCACGGACAGACACGGACATGCACGGACAGGCACGGAGAGGCACGGACAGGCACGGACAGGCACGGACATGTGTGGACAGGTGTGGACTGGCACGGACAGGCACGGACAGGCACAGACAGGCACGGACAGGCACGGACAGGTTTGGACAGGCACGGACAGGCACGGACAGGCACAGACAGGCACGGACAGGCACGGACAGGTGTGGACAGGTGTGGACAGGTGTGCACAGGCACGGACAGGCACGGACAGGCACGGACAGGCACAGACAGGCACGGACAGGTGTGGACAGGCACAGACAGGCACGGACAGGCACAGACAGGCACGGACAGGTGTGGACAGGTGTGGACAGGTGTGGACAGGCACGGACAGGCACGGACAGGTGTGGACAGGCACGGACAGACACGGACAGGTGTGGACAGGCAAGGACAGGCACGGACAGGCACGGACAGGCACGGACAGGCACGGACAGGTGTGGACATGCACGAACAGTTGTGGACAGGTGTGGACAGGCACGGACAGGCACGGACAGGCATGGACAGGCACGGACAGGTTTTGGACAGGTGTGGACAGGTCTGGACAGGCACGGACAGGACGGACAGGCACGGACAGGCACGGACAGGCGTGGACAGGCACGGACAGGCACGGACAGGTGTGGACAGGCACGGACAGGCACGGACAGGCACGGACAGGCACGGACAGGCACGGACAGGTGTGGACAGGTGTGGACAGGTGTGGACAGGCACGGACAGGCACGGACAGGTGTGGACAGGCACGGACAGGCACGGACAGGAGTGGACAGGCACGGACAGGCGCGGACAGGTGTGGACAGGCACGGACAGGCACGGACAGGTGTGGACAGGCATGCACAGGCACGGACAGGTGTGGACAGGCACGGACAGGTGTGGACAGGCACGGACAGGCACGGACAGGTGTGGACAGGCACGGACAGGTGTGGACAGGTGCGGACAGGTGTGTACAGGCACGGACAGGCACGGACAGGCACGGACAGGCACGGACAGGCGCGGACAGGCACGGACAGGCACGGACAGGCACGGACAGGTGCGGACAGGTGTGGACAGGTGTGGACAGGCACGGACAGGTGTGTACAGGCACGGACAGGCACGGACAGGTGTGGACAGGCACAGACAGAGACGGACAGGCACGGACAGGCATGGACAGGTGTGGACAGACACGGACAGGCACGGACAGGTGTGGACAGGCACGGACAGGCACGGATAGGTGTGGACAGGCACGGTCAGGCACGGACAGGTGTGGACAGGCACGGACAGGTGTGGACAGGCACGGACCGGCACGGACAGGCACGGACAGGTGTGGACAGGCACGGACAGGTGTGGACAGGCACGGACAGGTGTGGGCAGGCACGGACAGGCACGGACAGGTGTGGACAGGCATGCACAGGCACGGACAGGTGTGGACAGGCACGGACAGTCGTGGACAGGTGCGGACAGGCACGGACAGGTGTGGACAGACACGGACAGGCACGGACAGGCACGGACAGGTGTGGACAGGCACGGACAGGCACGGACAGGTGTGGACAGGCACGGACAGGCACGGACAGGTGTGGACAGGCATGCACAGGCACGGACAGTTTTGGACAGGCACGGACAGGTGTGGACAGGCACGGACAGGCACGGACAGGTGTGGACAGGCACGGACAGGTGTGGACAGGTGCGGACAGGTGTGTACAGGCACGGACAGGCACGGACAGGCACGGACAGGCGTGGACAGGCACGGACAGGCACGGACAGGCACGGACAGGTGTGGACAGGTGTGGACAGGCACGGACAGGTGTGTACAGGCACGGACAGGCACGGACAGGTGTGGACAGGCACAGACAGAGACGGACAGGCACGGACAGGCATGGACAGGTGTGGACAGACACGGACAGGCACGGACAGGTGTGGACAGGCACGGACAGGTTCGGACAGGTGTGGACAGGCACGGACAGGCACAGACAGGCATGGACAGGCACGGACAGACACGGACAGGTGTGGACAGGCACGGTCAGGCACGGACAGGTGTGGACAGGCACGGACAGGTGTGGACATGCACGGACCGGCACGGACAGGCACGGACAGGTGTGGACAGGCACGGACAGGTGTGGACAGGCACGGACAGGTGCGGACAGGCATGGACAGGCACGGACAGGTGTGGACAGGCACGGACAGGTGCGGACAGGCATGGACAGGCACGGACAGGCATGGACAGGTGTGGACAGGCACGGACAGTCATGGACAGGCACGGACAGACACGGACAGGCACAGACAGGCACGGACAGGTGTGGACAGGTGTGGACAGGTGTGGACAGGCACGGACAGGCACGGACAGGTGTGGACAGGCACGGACAGGCACGGACAGGTGTGGACAGGCAAGGAAAGGCACGGACAGGCACGGACAGGCACGGACAGCCACGGACAGGTGTGGACAGGCACGGACAGATGTGGACAGGTGTGGACAGGCACGGACAGGCACGGACAGGCACGGACAGGCACGGACAGGTGTGGACAGGCACGGACAGGCACGGACAGGTGTGGACAGGCACGGACAGGCACGGACAGGCACGGACAGGTGTGGACAGGTGTGGACAGGTGTGGACAGGCACGGACAGGCACGGACAGGTGTGGACAGGCACGGACAGGCACGGACAGGCATGGACAGGCACGGACAGGCACTGACAGGCGTGGACATGCACGGACAGGCACGGACAGACACGGACAGGTGTGGACAGGCACAGACAGGCACGGACAGGCACGGACAGGTGTGGACAGGCACGGACAGGCACGGACAGGTGTGGACAGACACGGACAGGCACGGACAGGTGTGGACAGGCACGGACAGGCACGAACAGGTGTGGACAGGCACGGACATGTGTGGACAGGCACGGACAGGCACGGACAGGCATGGACAGGCACGGACAGGTGTGGACAGGCACGGACAGGTGTGGTCAGGCACGGACAGGTGTGGACAGGTGTGGAAAGGCCCGGACAGGCACGGACAGGTGTGGAAAGGCACGGACAGGCACGGACAGGTGTGGACAGGTGTGGACAGGTGTGGACAGGCACGGACAGGCACGGACAGGTGTGGACAGGCACGGACAGGCACGGACAGGCATGGACAGGCACGGACAGGTGTGGACAGGCACGGACAGGCACGGACAGGCATGGACAGGCACGGACAGGTGTGGACAGGCACGGACAGGCACGGACAGGTGTGGACAGGCACGGACAGGCACGGACAGGCACGGACAGGCACGGACAGGTGTGGACAGGTGTGGACAGGCACGGACAGTCACGGACAGGTTTGGACAGGCACGGACAGGCACGGACAGGTGTGGACAGGCACGGACAGGCACGGACAGGTGTGGACAGGCACGGACAGGCACGGACAGGCACGGACAGGCACGGACAGGTGCGGACAGGCATGAACAGGCACGGACAGGCATGGACAGGTGTGGACAGGCACGGACAGTCATGGACAGGCACGGACAGACACGGACATGCACGGACAGGCACGGACAGGCACGGACAGGCACGGACAGGCACGGACATGTGTGGACAGGTGTGGACTGGCACGGACAGGCACGGACAGGCACAGACAGGCACGGACAGGCACGGACAGGTTTGGACAGGCACGGACAGGCACGGAGAGGCACAGACAGGCACGGACAGGCACGGACAGGTGTGGACAGGTGTGGACAGGTGTGCACAGGCAAGGACAGGCACGGACAGGCACGGACAGGCACGGACAGGCACAGACAGGCACGGACAGGTGTGGACAGGCACTGACAGGCACGGACAGGCACAGACAGGCACGGACAGGTGTGGACAGGTGTGGACAGGTGTGGACAGGCACGGACAGGCACGGACAGTTGTGGACAGGCACGGACAGGCACGGACAGGTGTGGACAGGCAAGGACAGGCACGGACAGGCACGGACAGGCACGGACAGGCACGGACAGGTGTGGACATGCACGAACAGTTGTGGACAGGTGTGGACAGGCACGGACAGGCACGGACAGGCACGGACAGGCATGGACAGGCACGGACAGGTTTTGGACAGGTGTGGACAGGTGTGGACAGGTGTGGACAGGCACGGACAGGCACGGACAGGTGTGGACAGGCACGGACAGGCACGGACAGGTGTGGACAGGCACGGACAGGCGCGGACAGGTGTGGACAGGCACGGACAGGCACGGACAGGTGTGGACAGGCATGCACAGGCACGGACAGGTGTGGACAGGCTCGGACAGGTGTGGACAGGCACGGACAGGCACGGACAGGTGTGGACAGGCACGGACAGGTGTGGACAGGTGCGGACAGGTGTGTACAGGCACGGACAGGCACGGACAGGCACGGACAGGCACGGACAGGCGCGGACAGGCACGGACAGGCACGGACAGGCACGGACAGGTGCGGACAGGTGTGGACAGGTGTGGACAGGCACGGACAGGTGTGTACAGGCACGGACAGGCACGGACAGGTGTGGACAGGCACAGACAGAGACGGACAGGCACGGACAGGCATGGACAGGTGTGGACAGACACGGACAGGCACGGACAGGTGTGGACAGGCACGGACAGGCACGGACAGGTGTGGACAGGCACGGTCAGGCACGGACAGGTGTGGACAGGCACGGACAGGTGTGGACAGGCACGGACCGGCACGGACAGGCACGGACAGGTGTGGACAGGCACGGACAGGTGTGGACAGGCACGGACAGGTGCGGACAGGCATGGACAGGCACGGACAGGTGTGGACAGGCACGGACAGGTGCGGACAGGCATGGACAGGCACGGACAGGCATGGACAGGTGTGGACAGGCACGGACAGTCATGGACAGGCACGGACAGACACGGACAGGCACGGACAGGCACGGACAGGCACGGACAGGCACGGACAGGCACGGACAGGTGTGGACAGGTGTGGACTGGCACGGACAGGCACGGACAGGCACAGACAGGCACGGACAGGCACGGACAGGTGTGGACAGGCACGGACAGGCACAGACAGGCACAGACAGGCACGGACAGGCACGGACAGGTGTGGACAGGTGTGGACAGGTGTGCACAGGCACGGACAGGCACGGACAGGTGTGGACAGGTGTGGACAGGTGTGCACAGGTGTGCACAGGCACGGACAGGCACGGACAGGCACGGACAGGCACGGACAGGCACAGACAGGCACGGACAGGTGTGGACAGGCACAGACAGGCACGGACAGGCACAGACAGGCACGGACAGGTGTGGACAGGTGTGGACAGGTGTGGACAGGCACGGACAGGCACGGACAGGTGTGGACAGGCACGGACAGGCACGGACAGGTGTGGACAGGCAAGGACAGGCACGGACAGGCACGGACAGGCACGGACAGGCACGGACAGGTGTGGACATGCACGAACAGTTGTGGACAGGTGTGGACAGGCACGGACAGGCACGGACAGGCATGGACAGGCACGGACAGGTTTTGGACAGGTGTGGACAGGTCTGGACAGGCACGGACAGGACGGACAGGCACGGACAGGCACGGACAGGCGTGGACAGGCACGGACAGGCACGGACAGGTGTGGACAGGCACGGACAGGCACGGACAGGCACGGACAGGCACGGACAGGCACGGACAGGTGTGGACAGGTGTGGACAGGTGTGGACAGGCACGGACAGGCACGGACAGGTGTGGACAGGCACGGACAGGCACGGACAGGTGTGGACAGGCACGGACAGGCGCGGACAGGTGTGGACAGGCACGGACAGGCACGGACAGGTGTGGACAGGCATGCACAGGCACGGACAGGTGTGGACAGGCACGGACAGGTGTGGACAGGCACGGACAGGCACGGACAGGTGTGGACAGGCACGGACAGGTGTGGACAGGTGCGGACAGGTGTGTACAGGCACGGACAGGCACGGACAGGCACGGACAGGCACGGACAGGCGCGGACAGGCACGGACAGGCACGGACAGGCACGGACAGGTGCGGACAGGTGTGGACAGGTGTGGACAGGCACGGACAGGTGTGTACAGGCACGGACAGGCACGGACAGGTGTGGACAGGCACAGACAGAGACGGACAGGCACGGACAGGCATGGACAGGTGTGGACAGACACGGACAGGCACGGACAGGTGTGGACAGGCACGGACAGGCACGGACAGGTGTGGACAGGCACGGTCAGGCACGGACAGGTGTGGACAGGCACGGACAGGTGTGGACAGGCACGGACCGGCACGGACAGGCACGGACAGGTGTGGACAGGCACGGACAGGTGTGGACAGGCACGGACAGGTGCGGACAGGCATGGACAGGCACGGACAGGTGTGGACAGGCACGGACAGGTGCGGACAGGCATGGACAGGCACGGACAGGCATGGACAGGTGTGGACAGGCACGGACAGTCATGGACAGGCACGGACAGACACGGACAGGCACGGACAGGCACGGACAGGCACGGACAGGCACGGACAGGCACGGACAGGTGTGGACAGGTGTGGACTGGCACGGACAGGCACGGACAGGCACAGACAGGCACGGACAGGCACGGACAGGTGTGGACAGGCACGGACAGGCACAGACAGGCACAGACAGGCACGGACAGGCACGGACAGGTGTGGACAGGTGTGGACAGGTGTGCACAGGCACGGACAGGCACGGACAGGCACGGACAGGCACAGACAGGCACGGACAGGTGTGGACAGGCACGGACAGGCACGGACAGGCACAGACAGGCACGGACAGGTGTGGACAGGTGTGGACAGGTGTGGACAGGCACGGACAGGCACGGACAGGTGTGGACAGGCACGGACAGGCACGGACAGGCACAGACAGGCACGGACAGGCACGGACAGGCACAGACAGGCACGGACAGGTGTGGACAGGCACGGACAGGCACGGACAGGCACAGACAGGCACGGACAGGCACGGACAGGTGTGGACAGGCACGGACAGGCACGGACAGGCACAGACAGGCACGGACAGGCACGGACAGGTGTGGACAGGTGTGGACAGGTGTGCACAGGCACGGACAGGCACGGACAGGCACGGACAGGCACAGACAGGCACGGACAGGTGTGGACAGGCACGGACAGGCACGGACAGGCACAGACAGGCACGGACAGGTGTGGACAGGTGTGGACAGGTGTGCACAGGCACGGACAGGCACGGACAGGCACGGACAGGCACAGACAGGCACGGACAGGTGTGGACAGGCACGGACATGCACGGACAGGCACGGACAGGCACGGACAGGCACGGTCAGGCACGGACATGTGTGGACAGGTGTGGACTGGCACGGACAGGCACGGACAGGCACAGACAGGCACGGACAGGCACGGACAGGTTTGGACAGGCACGGACAGGCACGGAGAGGCACAGACAGGCACGGACAGGCACGGACAGGTGTGGACAGGTGTGGACAGGTGTGCACAGGCACGGACAGGCACGGACAGGCACGGACAGGCACGGACAGGCACGGACAGGCACGGACAGGTGTGGACAGGCACTGACAGGCACGGACAGGCACAGACAGGCACGGACAGGTGTGGACAGGTGTGGACAGGTGTGGACAGGCACGGACAGGCACGGACAGGTGTGGACAGGCACGGACAGGCACGGACAGGTGTGGACAGGCAAGGACAGGCACGGACAGGCACGGACAGGCACGGACAGGCACGGACAGGTGTGGACATGCACGAACAGTTGTGGACAGGTGTGGACAGGCACGGACAGGCACGGACAGGCATGGACAGGCACGGACAGGTTTTGGACAGGTGTGGACAGGTCTGGACAGGCACGGACAGGACGGACAGGCACGGACAGGCACGGACAGGCGTGGACAGGCACGGACAGGCACGGACAGGTGTGGACAGGCACGGACAGGCACGGACAGGCACAGACAGGCACAGACAGGTGTGGACAGGCACGGACAGGTGTGGACAGGCACAGACAGGCACGGACAGGCACGGACAGGCACGGACAGGCACGGACAGGTGCGGACAGGTGTGGACAGGTGTGGACAGGCACGGACAGGTGTGTACAGGCACGGACAGGCACGGACAGGTGTGGACAGGCACAGACAGAGACGGACAGGCACGGACAGGCATGGACAGGTGTGGACAGACACGGACAGGCACGGACAGGTGTGGACAGGCACGGACAGGCACGGACAGGTGTGGACAGGCACGGTCAGGCACGGACAGGTGTGGACAGGCACGGACAGGTGTGGACAGGCACGGACCGGCACGGACAGGCACGGACAGGTGTGGACAGGCACGGACAGGTGTGGACAGGCACGGACAGGTGCGGACAGGCATGGACAGGCACGGACAGGTGTGGACAGGCACGGACAGGTGCGGACAGGCATGGACAGGCACGGACAGGCATGGACAGGTGTGGACAGGCACGGACAGTCATGGACAGGCACGGACAGACACGGACAGGCACGGACAGGCACGGACAGGCACGGACAGGCACGGACAGGCACGGACAGGTGTGGACAGGTGTGGACTGGCACGGACAGGCACGGACAGGCACAGACAGGCACGGACAGGCACGGACAGGTGTGGACAGGCACGGACAGGCACAGACAGGCACAGACAGGCACGGACAGGCACGGACAGGTGTGGACAGGTGTGGACAGGTGTGCACAGGCACGGACAGGCACGGACAGGTGTGGACAGGTGTGGACAGGTGTGCACAGGTGTGCACAGGCACGGACAGGCACGGACAGGCACGGACAGGCACGGACAGGCACAGACAGGCACGGACAGGTGTGGACAGGCACAGACAGGCACGGACAGGCACAGACAGGCACGGACAGGTGTGGACAGGTGTGGACAGGTGTGGACAGGCACGGACAGGCACGGACAGGTGTGGACAGGCACGGACAGGCACGGACAGGTGTGGACAGGCAAGGACAGGCACGGACAGGCACGGACAGGCACGGACAGGCACGGACAGGTGTGGACATGCACGAACAGTTGTGGACAGGTGTGGACAGGCACGGACAGGCACGGACAGGCATGGACAGGCACGGACAGGTTTTGGACAGGTGTGGACAGGTCTGGACAGGCACGGACAGGACGGACAGGCACGGACAGGCACGGACAGGCGTGGACAGGCACGGACAGGCACGGACAGGTGTGGACAGGCACGGACAGGCACGGACAGGCACGGACAGGCACGGACAGGCACGGACAGGTGTGGACAGGTGTGGACAGGTGTGGACAGGCACGGACAGGCACGGACAGGTGTGGACAGGCACGGACAGGCACGGACAGGGGTGGACAGGCACGGACAGGCGCGGACAGGTGTGGACAGGCACGGACAGGCACGGACAGGTGTGGACAGGCATGCACAGGCACGGACAGGTGTGGACAGGCACGGACAGGTGTGGACAGGCACGGACAGGCACGGACAGGTGTGGACAGGCACGGACAGGTGTGGACAGGTGCGGACAGGTGTGTACAGGCACGGACAGGCACGGACAGGCACGGACAGGCACGGACAGGCGCGGACAGGCACGGACAGGCACGGACAGGCACGGACAGGTGCGGACAGGTGTGGACAGGTGTGGACAGGCACGGACAGGTGTGTACAGGCACGGACAGGCACGGACAGGTGTGGACAGGCACAGACAGAGACGGACAGGCACGGACAGGCATGGACAGGTGTGGACAGACACGGACAGGCACGGACAGGTGTGGACAGGCACGGACAGGCACGGACAGGTGTGGACAGGCACGGTCAGGCACGGACAGGTGTGGACAGGCACGGACAGGTGTGGACAGGCACGGACCGGCACGGACAGGCACGGACAGGTGTGGACAGGCACGGACAGGTGTGGACAGGCACGGACAGGTGCGGACAGGCATGGACAGGCACGGACAGGTGTGGACAGGCACGGACAGGTGCGGACAGGCATGGACAGGCACGGACAGGCATGGACAGGTGTGGACAGGCACGGACAGTCATGGACAGGCACGGACAGACACGGACAGGCACGGACAGGCACGGACAGGCACGGACAGGCACGGACAGGCACGGACAGGTGTGGACAGGTGTGGACTGGCACGGACAGGCACGGACAGGCACAGACAGGCACGGACAGGCACGGACAGGTGTGGACAGGCACGGACAGGCACAGACAGGCACAGACAGGCACGGACAGGCACGGACAGGTGTGGACAGGTGTGGACAGGTGTGCACAGGCACGGACAGGCACGGACAGGCACGGACAGGCACAGACAGGCACGGACAGGTGTGGACAGGCACGGACAGGCACGGACAGGCACAGACAGGCACGGACAGGTGTGGACAGGTGTGGACAGGTGTGGACAGGCACGGACAGGCACGGACAGGTGTGGACAGGCACGGACAGGCACGGACAGGCACAGACAGGCACGGACAGGCACGGACAGGCACAGACAGGCACGGACAGGTGTGGACAGGCACGGACAGGCACGGACAGGCACAGACAGGCACGGACAGGCACGGACAGGTGTGGACAGGCACGGACAGGCACGGACAGGCACAGACAGGCACGGACAGGCACGGACAGGTGTGGACAGGTGTGGACAGGTGTGCACAGGCACGGACAGGCACGGACAGGCACGGACAGGCACAGACAGGCACGGACAGGTGTGGACAGGCACGGACAGGCACGGACAGGCACAGACAGGCACGGACAGGTGTGGACAGGTGTGGACAGGTGTGCACAGGCACGGACAGGCACGGACAGGCACGGACAGGCACAGACAGGCACGGACAGGTGTGGACAGGCACGGACATGCACGGACAGGCACGGACAGGCACGGACAGGCACGGTCAGGCACGGACATGTGTGGACAGGTGTGGACTGGCACGGACAGGCACGGACAGGCACAGACAGGCACGGACAGGCACGGACAGGTTTGGACAGGCACGGACAGGCACGGAGAGGCACAGACAGGCACGGACAGGCACGGACAGGTGTGGACAGGTGTGGACAGGTGTGCACAGGCACGGACAGGCACGGACAGGCACGGACAGGCACGGACAGGCACAGACAGGCACGGACAGGTGTGGACAGGCACTGACAGGCACGGACAGGCACAGACAGGCACGGACAGGTGTGGACAGGTGTGGACAGGTGTGGACAGGCACGGACAGGCACGGACAGGTGTGGACAGGCACGGACAGGCACGGACAGGTGTGGACAGGCAAGGACAGGCACGGACAGGCACGGACAGGCACGGACAGGCACGGACAGGTGTGGACATGCACGAACAGTTGTGGACAGGTGTGGACAGGCACGGACAGGCACGGACAGGCATGGACAGGCACGGACAGGTTTTGGACAGGTGTGGACAGGTCTGGACAGGCACGGACAGGACGGACAGGCACGGACAGGCACGGACAGGCGTGGACAGGCACGGACAGGCACGGACAGGTGTGGACAGGCACGGACAGGCACGGACAGGCACGGACAGGCACGGACAGGCACGGACAGGTGTGGACAGGTGTGGACAGGTGTGGACAGGCACGGACAGGCACAGACAGGTGTGGACAGGCACGGACAGGCACGGACAGGTGTGGACAGGCACGGACAGGCGCGGACAGGTGTGGACAGGCACGGACAGGCACGGACAGGTGTGGACAGGCATGCACAGGCACGGACAGGTGTGGACAGGCACGGACAGGTGTGGACAGGCACGGACAGGCACGGACAGGTGTGGACAGGCACGGACAGGTGTGGACAGGTGCGGACAGGTGTGTACAGGCACGGACAGGCACGGACAGGCACGGACAGGCACGGACAGGCGCGGACAGTCACGGACAGGCACGGACAGGCACGGACAGGTGCGGACAGGTGTGGACAGGTGTGGACAGGCACGGACAGGTGTGTACAGGCACGGACAGGCACGGACAGGTGTGGACAGGCACAGACAGAGACGGACAGGCACGGACAGGCATGGACAGGTGTGGACAGACACGGACAGGCACGGACAGGTGTGGACAGGCACGGACAGGCACGGACAGGTGTGGACAGGCACGGTCAGGCACGGACAGGTGTGGACAGGCACGGACAGGTGTGGACAGGCACGGACCGGCACGGACAGGCACGGACAGGTGTGGACAGGCACGGACAGGTGTGGACAGGCACGGACAGGTGCGGACAGGCATGGACAGGCACGGACAGGTGTTGCCAGGCACGGACAGGTGCGGACAGGCATGGACAGGCACGGACAGGCATGGACAGGTGTGGACAGGCACGGACAGTCATGGACAGGCACGGACAGACACGGACAGGCACGGACAGGCACGGACAGGCACGGACAGGCACGGACAGGCACGGACAGGTGTGGACAGGTGCGGACTGGCACGGACAGGCACGGACAGGCACAGACAGGCACGGACAGGCACGGACAGGTGTGGACAGGCACGGACAGGCACAGACAGGCACAGACAGGCACGGACAGGCACGGACAGGTGTGGACAGGTGTGGACAGGTGTGCACAGGCACGGACAGGCACGGACAGGTGTGGACAGGTGTGCACAGGTGTGCACAGGCACGGACAGGCACGGACAGGCACGGACAGGCACGGACAGGCACAGACAGGCACGGACAGGTGTGGACAGGCACGGACAGGCACGGACAGGCACAGACAGGCACGGACAGGTGTGGACAGGTGTGGACAGGTGTGGACAGGCACGGACAGGCAAGGACAGGTGTGGACAGGCACGGACAGGCACGGACAGGTGTGGACAGGCAAGGACAGGCACGGACAGGCACGGACAGGCACGGACAGGCACGGACAGGTGTGGACATGCACGAACAGTTGTGGACAGGTGTGGACAGGCACGGACAGGCACGGAGAGGCATGGACAGGCACGGACAGGTTTTGGACAGGTGTGGACAGGTCTGGACAGGCACGGACAGGACGGACAGGCACGGACAGGCACGGACAGGCGTGGACAGGCACGGACAGGCACGGACAGGTGTGGACAGGCACGGACAGGCACGGACAGGCACGGACAGGCACGGACAGGCACGGACAGGTGTGGACAGGTGTGGACAGGTGTGGACAGGCACGGACAGGCACGGACAGGTGTGGACAGGCACGGACAGGCACGGACAGGTGTGGACAGGCACGGACAGGCGCGGACAGGTGTGGACAGGCACGGACAGGCACGGACAGGTGTGGACAGGCATGCACAGGCACGGACAGGTGTGGACAGGCACGGACAGGTGTGGACAGGCACGGACAGGCACGGACAGGTGTGGACAGGCACGGACAGGTGTGGACAGGTGCGGACAGGTGTGTACAGGCACGGACAGGCACGGACAGGCACGGACAGGCACGGACAGGCGCGGACAGGCACGGACAGGCACGGACAGGCACGGACAGGTGCGGACAGGTGTGGACAGGTGTGGACAGGCACGGACAGGTGTGTACAGGCACGGACAGGCACGGACAGGTGTGGACAGGCACAGACAGAGACGGACAGGCACGGACAGGCATGGACAGGTGTGGACAGACACGGACAGGCACGGACAGGTGTGGACAGGCCCGGACAGGCACGGACAGGTGTGGACAGGCACGGTCAGGCACGGACAGGTGTGGACAGGCACGGACAGGTGTGGACAGGCACGGACCGGCACGGACAGGCACGGACAGGTGTGGACAGGCACGGACAGGTGTGGACAGGCACGGACAGGTGCGGACAGGCATGGACAGGCACGGACAGGTGTGGACAGGCACGGACAGGTGCGGACAGGCATGGACAGGCACGGACAGGCATGGACAGGTGTGGACAGGCACGGACAGTCATGGACAGGCACGGACAGACACGGACAGGCACGGACAGGCACGGACAGGCACGGACAGGCACGGACAGGCACGGACAGGTGTGGACAGGTGTGGACTGGCACGGACAGGCACGGACAGGCACAGACAGGCACGGACAGGCACGGACAGGTGTGGACAGGCACGGACAGGCACAGACAGGCACAGACAGGCACGGACAGGCACGGACAGGTGTGGACAGGTGTGGACAGGTGTGCACAGGCACGGACAGGCACGGACAGGCACGGACAGGCACAGACAGGCACGGACAGGTGTGGACAGGCACGGACAGGCACGGACAGGCACAGACAGGCACGGACAGGTGTGGACAGGTGTGGACAGGTGTGGACAGGCACGGACAGGCACGGACAGGTGTGGACAGGCACGGACAGGCACGGACAGGCACAGACAGGCACGGACAGGCACGGACAGGCACAGACAGGCACGGACAGGTGTGGGCAGGCACGGACAGGCACGGACAGGCACAGACAGGCACGGACAGGCACGGACAGGTGTGGACAGGCACGGACAGGCACGGACAGGCACAGACAGGCACGGACAGGCACGGACAGGTGTGGACAGGTGTGGACAGGTGTGCACAGGCACGGACAGGCACGGACAGGCACGGACAGGCACAGACAGGCACGGACAGGTGTGGACAGGCACGGACAGGCACGGACAGGCACAGACAGGCACGGACAGGTGTGGACAGGTGTGGACAGGTGTGGACAGGCACGGACAGGCACGGACAGGTGTGGACAGGCACGGACAGGCACGGACAGGTGTGGACAGGCAAGGACAGGCACGGACAGGCACGGACAGGCACGGACAGGCACGGACAGGTGTGGACATGCACGGACAGTTGTGGACAGGTGTGGACAGGCACGGACAGGCACGGACAGGCATGGACAGGCCCGGACAGGTTTTGGACAGGTGTGGACAGGTCTGGACAGGCACGGACAGGCACGGACAGGCACGGACAGGCACGGACAGGCGTGGACAGGCACGGACAGGCACGGACAGGTGTGGACAGGCACGGACAGGCACGGACAGGCACGGACAGGCACGGACAGGCACGGACAGGTGTGGACAGGTGTGGACATGCACGGACAGGCACGGACAGGTGTGGACAGGCACGGACAGGCACGGACAGGTGTGGACAGGCACGGACAGGCGCGGACAGGTGTGGACAGGCACGGACAGGCACGGACAGGTGTGGACAGGCATGCACAGGCACGGACAGGTGTGGACAGGCACGGACAGGTGTGGACAGGCACGGACAGGCACGGACAGGTGTGGACAGGCACGGACAGGTGTGGACAGGTGCGGACAGGTGTGTACAGGCACGGACAGGCACGGCCAGGCACGGACAGGCACGGACAGGCGCGGACAGGCACGGACAGGCACGGACAGGCACGGA
Organism: Carcharodon carcharias; assembly: GCF_017639515.1. NCBI lineage: Eukaryota > Metazoa > Chordata > Chondrichthyes > Lamniformes > Lamnidae > Carcharodon > Carcharodon carcharias. Next base: position 237,513,992 of record NC_054468.1, read on the forward strand.
CAAGCATGGACAGGTGTGGACAGGTGTGGACAGGCACGGACAGGTGTGTACAGGCACGGACAGGCACGGACAGGTGTGGACAGGCACAGACAGAGATGGACAGGCATGGACAGGCATGGACAGGTGTGGACAGACACGGACAGGCACGGACAGGTGTGGACAGGCACGGACAGGCACGGACAGGTGTGGACAGGCACGGTCAGGCACGGACAGGTGTGGACAGGCAGGGACAGGTGTGGACAGGCACGGACCGGCACGGACAGGCACGGACAGGTGTGGACAGGCACGGACAGGTGTGGACAGGCACGGACAGGTGCGGACAGGCATGGACAGGCACGGACAGGTGTGGACAGGCACGGACAGGTGCGGACAGGCATGGACAGGCACGGACAGGCATGGACAGGTGTGGACAGGCACGGACAGTCATGGACAGACACGGACAGACACGGACAGGCACGCACAGGCACGGACAGGCACGGACAGGCACGGACAGGCACGGACAGGTGTGGACAGGTGTGGACTGGCACGGACAGGCACGGACAGGCACAGACAGGCACGGACAGGCACGGACAGGTGTGGACAGGCACGGACAGGCACGGACAGGCACAGACAGGCACGGACAGGCACGGACAGGTGTGGACAGGTGTGGACAGGCGTGCACAGGCACGGACAGGCACGGACAGGCACGGACAGGCACAGACAGGCACGGACAGGTGTGGACAGGCACGGACAGGCACGGACAGGCACAGACAGGCACGGACAGGTGTGGACAGGTGTGGACAGGTGTGGACAGGCACGGACAGGCACGGACAGGTGTGGGCAGGCACGGACAGGCACGGACAGGTGTGGACAGGCAAGGACTGGCACGGACAGGCACGGACAGACACGGACAGGTGTGGACAGGCACGGACAGGCACGGACAGGCACAGACAGGTGTGGACAGGCACGGACAGGCACGGACAGGCACGGACAGGTGTGGACAGGCACGGACAGGCACGGACAGGTGTGGACATGCACGGACAGGTGTGGACAGGCACGGGCAGGTGTGGACAGGCACGGATAGGCACGGACAGGCACGGACAGGCACGGACAGGTGTGGACAGGCACGGACAGGTGTGGACAGGCACGGACAGGCACGGACAGGCACGGACAGGCACGGACAGGCACGGACAGGTGTGGACAGGCACGGACAGGCACGGACAGGCACGGACAGGTGTGGACAGGCACGGACAGGCACGGACAGGCACGGACAGGCACGGACAGGTGTGGACAGGTGTGGACAGGTGTGGACAGGCACGGACAGGCACGGACAGGCACGGACAGGCACGGACAGGTGTGGACAGGCACGGACAGGTGTGGACAGGCACGGACAGGCACGGACAGACATGGACAGGCACGGACAGGCACGGACAGGTGTGGACAGGCACGGACAGGCATGGACAGGCACGGACAGGCACGGACAGGCATGGACAGGCACGGACAGGCATGGACAGGTGTGGACAGGTGTGGACAGGCATGGACAGGCACGGACAGGTGTGGACAGGCACGGACAGGCACGGACAGGCATGGACAGGTGTGGACAGGCACGGACATGCACGGACAGGTGTGGACAGGCACGGACAGGCACGGACAGGCACGGACAGGTGTGGACAGGCACGGACAGGCACGGACAGGTGCAGACAGGCACGGACAGGTGTGGACAGGCACGGACAGGCACGGACAGGTGTGGACAGGCACGGACAGGCACGGACAGGTGCAGACAGGCACGGACAGGTGTGGACAGGCACGGACAGGCACGGACAGGCACGGACAGGTGCAGACAGGCACGGACAGGTGTGGACAGGCACGGACAGGCACGGACAGGTGCAGACAGGCACGGACAGGTGTGGACAGGCACGGACAGGCACGGACAGGCACGGACAGGTGCGGACAGGCGCGGACAGGCACGGACAGGCACGGACAGGTGTGGACAGGCACGGACAGGTGTGGACAGGTGTGGACAGGTGTGGACAGGCACGGACAGGCGCGGACAGGCACGGATAGGCACGGACAGGCACGGACAGGCACGGACAGGTGCAGACAGGTGTGGACAGGCACGGACAGGTGTGGACAGGCACAGACAGGCGTGGACAGGCGCGGACAGGTGTGGACAGGCACGGACAGACACGGACAGGTGCAGACAGGAGCAGACAGTCACGGACAGGCACGGACAGGTGTGGACAGGTGCAGACAGGCACGGACAGGTGTGGACAGGTGCACACAGGCACGGACAGGTGTGGACAGGTGCAGACAGGCACAGACAGGTGTGGACAGGTGCAGACAGGCACGGACAGGTGTGTACAGGTGAAGACAGGCACGGACAGGCCTGCTTCTGATCACAGCCCCCAATTGGAGGCGCGGTGACATTTTACGTGGGCAGGCCTTATTAAGGCCCACCCAGCTTGACGTCCACCAGAAAGCGCCATGCACTCCCTGTGTGGGTGGGGAGGGGGATTCCCTCCACAGGGAGTGTGCTCTTCAGTGCTTGTGTGTGAAAGAGCGCACTCATCACCCTGAGGTTAAGTGCTGCCAAATTTAAAAATGTGACAGAAACGATAGCAAAATTTCCCTGATATGTCCCCTCATGCGACACTGTCACGAGTTGAGGCACGTCCGTCACTTTTACTGAAACCTTTATTAAATATTTAAAAACCCTCATGTAACCCCATCCCGCCCCTGGATGAGGTTTTGTGCTTTTTCTAATACCCATCAGGGCTCGCGGTTTGCCCGATAACATTAAGGTTGGATGGGCAGGTCCATTCACCATGTCAATTACTTTTTTAATGGCCTCAATCGGCTGTTGACAGGTCAGCAGGAGCAGAGCTGATTGGGCTGCGCCCCCACCGACCTGAAAATGGAAATGACGCGCGGTGAGGTCAGGAATTCCGTCCAATGACATCCCGCGTCATTTTACACAGCGGCAAGCGGGCCCCGCCCCCCCCCCACCCCCTCCGCTCGCAGACTGGAACATCCTCCCCATTGTTGCAAAGGAATTAAACTTAATGCAGGAATTGAGGAGTTAATTAGAATTAATGAGCAAAAAAATTTTTAAAAATTTCTGCAGTATTTGAATTATTGTCAAAGAGAAAGTAAACACACCTCTTTATTCACAAATCAACACCCTGGGGGTTACCATTGACCAGAAACTGAACTGGACTAGCCATATAAATACTGTGGCTACAAGAGCAGGCCAGAGGCTGGGAATCCTGTGGTGAGTAACTCACCTCCTGACTCCCCAAAGCCTGTCCACCATCTACAAGGCACAAGTCAGGAGTGTGATGGAATACTCCCCACTTGCCTGGGTGAGTGCAGCTCCCACAACACTCAAGAAGCTCAACACCATCCAGGGCAAAGCAGTCCCGCTTGATTGGTACCACATCCACAAACATTCACTCCCTCCACCACCGACGCACAGTAGCAGTAGTGTGTACCATCTACAAGATGCACGGCAGGAACTCACCAAGGCTCCTTCGACAGCACCTTCCAAACCCACGACCTCTACCATCTAGAAGGACAAGGGCAGCAGGCACATGGGGAACACCACCATCTGGAAGTTCCCCTCCAAGTCACTCACCATCCTGACTTGGAAATATATCACCATTCCTTCACTGTCACTGGGTCAAAAATCCTGGAACTCCCTCCCTAACAGCACTGTGGGTGTACCTACACTACATGGGCTGCAGCGGTTCAAGAAGGCAGCTCACCCCCACCTTCTCAAGGCCTACTAGGGGTGGGCAATAAATGCTGGTCTATACAGCAATGCCCATATCTCATAAGTGAATTTAAAAAAGGGACAATTGCAGACAACATCTTTGCATGACAGGATGTTAATGAATCAACCACCAAATCTGATGAGGTTTGAAGATCATTTGACATTTATTTCAACTCCGATCCAACAAAATATTGGGGCAGCTAAATTCAATAAGACAGTCTGACTGCCTGGGGAAACCTGTCAATTCCTTCAGCAGGGATCCCTTTGGATGGCAGAGGGGTGTGAATATGGAGCTTTACAGTCTGAACTCACCGGAGACAGATAGTGGGGAGGGGTGCCACAGACAATTCACTCCCTGACCTACGAGCTAAAGATGATGCAACTCTAGACAAGGCAATCCAGATAGTTGGACTGTCTGAGCCACGTAAACTATACAGGACAATCCTAAGGGGAGAGAATACAGCATGGGGCAGAAGCCAACCCTTAGTCCCCAGTTTATCGGGTCACAAAGATGCCAGGACAATTCAAGTCAGGGAAGCCAATTGCTGAGACACCCAGCAGAGCAGCCTTGCCTGCGTTGCAGTGTGAAGGTCCCTCACAGGAGAGATCAGCGTCCTGTGGGTATGGCCCATTGCATTCACTACAACAGGCAGGGACACTTTGCTAACTGGGCAAGTCAAAACCCCAGCCCCACACAGAGAACCCAAAGGTCATCCACCAGGTCAAGACCGAAATCCCAGAGGACACACAGCCATGCTTCTTGGGTGAGATCAAAGGTTGTAGTTCTTCATTTTGGAATGCTGACATCCTGGTAAATGGCCACCTAACCAGCCTTAAATTAGATTTATTCCCGATCATCAACATGATCCTGGAACCTGGCAACAATAGAGCTTTGAGCTGATATATGTCATCTGTAACTATCCTGTAAGGAAAAATACCATATTTTCCAATGTTGCTTTGCGATACTGTGAAACAGGCTTATGAGGGCTGTGTGCATGTTTGTGTCTGTGTGTGTGACTAATTTAATTAAACTGAAGACAGTCAGGCTACAAGGTTTAAATCAGCACAGAGTTAGGTGTAAAAGCAGGCATTTTGAAATGGAGATGAACAAACTTAGATAGGATACAGGTAAATACAACATGAATAGGAATTTGCATTGGGAGATAAATAGGGAGTTGAATTTTTAGCTGTTGAACTTCAAACAGAAGTAAAAAGCAAGTTTTACAACTAGCAAAGTTTATAAATGACTAAAGCAAAGTTACTTTTCCCAGCAGCAGTGGTCTTAAAGACAACATGAAAGGTATTTATATTCTAGGGCAGGTAACTTCCAAAGAAAGTTAAGAACAATGGGTTAAAGATGAAAGAGAAAAAAACATATTTAAGGAAAGATTGAAAGCTGTATGGGGGTGTGGTGTGTGGCCATGTGGGATCTTCAAGAGTGTGTTGTGCGAGGAAAGACCTGTGAAGTAAGCAGCCTCTAGCCACTCCAGAGAAGGGCTTCCTTGTTTTCCAGAAAACAAGGTTTTGTTACAAGCCTATTATCGAATGAGAGGGAGGGACAAGCCTGTGACACACTGCCCCTATAGCAATAGTAGTTGTCTTGTGGTAACATTACTAGATTTTTTTATAGATTAAGAATCTATTGGGACTGTTGCCTGGAAAATTGTGTTTATTTGTGAGTCTAGCTGATAAGGAATCTTTTGGGGAATGTTGTAAGACCAAATTTAACTGTGTAACTGTCATCTTGTGTCTTTAAGTTTTTCTTTGCTTTGTTAATCAATGTTTTAATTTAATATTCCAATGGAATCTTAATTTCTGACTTCAGTACACATACCTTCACATAACAAAAATACTAATTGCAAATCACGTTCCCTTTGGGATTTGGTCAGCCCATCAAGTACCACCTGCCATATCACAACGAGCCTTTCTGTCTCCTGAACAGGGATGCCTGCATCAGACTGAGTCTCCTCCAGATGGCAGAGGGTGTCCAGACTACCACTGGCATTAGCCAGACAGAACAGCACAGCCCTGAGCACTCAAATGCTAAAGAGTATTCAGACTCTGATTTCACCTTTGATCTCTCTTCTCTCCGTGTGGAGTAGGTTTCTCCATCATCATTCCAGGTCCCAGAAAGCCCCTAATGGTCAGACCAGCCTACCACCCTTGAGGTTACTATAACTTCTGTTGTGGGAATGGCACCAGAGAGTGATCATCAGCCTGAGGAGCCTCTACCTCCGACTATGATAATGGTACAGCTGGTTGGCACAGCAACAACTGTGCACACACTGCGACTTCCAGCCCACATGCCACAATCACAAGGGATGCTGGAGCCTGTACCAGCCTCTCACCATTGACAACAAAAAGTAAAAGTGGGCACACCACTAAACTTTCTTCTCGCCGCAGGAACACTCTCCCTCAGCCTCAGAGGCCTGCGAGATGGCTCACATAGAGAAAGAGGGAGAGAAAGCAGCACCAAGGAGACAAATACCACATTCGTTCACCCCACAGGAAATGATCGAGAGTAACAGCAACCATGGATCAATGGAGCAGCCAAACTGACCGGGTGTGGTTCAACATGAAACAATGGAAAGAAAGAATGAAACCATAACCAAATGCCAGTCCAACCTCGAAGCCAACAACTAGAACCAGAACCAACACTGCCCCAACACAAAACCAAAGGTGTTGTGGAAGGGCTGTCAGGCCTCCAGACTGCCTGGACCTTTAAATTCAAGGATTTGAAGGTGGAGGGGGGAGATGGGGTAGCAAGCATGTTGTTAATGGTAATACGCTAATAATAATAATGTTGGAATAGCATTAAGACATTAACAACCAGGTAAATGTATAGGGATAATAGCTAGTGTACCTCCATATGCAGGGGATAAAGACTTGGGGGGGTGATGTGGGGAAGGTGTGTTACAAGGGTCTGGAACATACAGGATTAATGTGGGACCGAGAACAGTGTTGCCAAGCTGTGATATAAAGAGGTACATGACCCAGATCTAGAGTCTGTGTGGCATTGAGCAGAGATGTGTTAAGACCTAGTCATTAAGATAACTCCTTTCCTGTACCCTTTATTGTGTATGTGTACACAGTTACAAGTAGTTCATGAAGGCTTGCTGTTAAAATAGAGACGACTATGAAGACTTCTTTAACAGACAAGTTGTGCAACCAGTACCAAACACCATTCAAGTGAGGGTGTGCGTTCCTGTAGGAGACACAGTGCATGTTGAGGGATATGGATCTTACACAAGATACTGTTCATGGGGGGGGGTGGGGGGTAGGGAGGGAGGGGCAGGGGGGTGAATATGAACGGGAGCAGTGGGAACACAATTTTGGTACTATTGCTGAACATCTAGTGTTGAAGCTCCTCACACTCTAGAACTGAATTTTACACCCCAGCAGGTCACTTCCTTACGGAGAGATGGAGAGAAACAGGAAGCACATCCTCACTGTTTGACTGAGATGTGTTAATACGTTGTTCAGCAAGTTTCTCTAAGTGGACAACACATCTATTACTTCCTCTTTCTGTGTTCTACATGGAACAAGAACAGATGAACGTTAAACAACATGAGCTGTACACCGACACTAGAATGCAGTGTGTAAAAGAACTGGAATTCAATCTTTGAAAAATATAAACGTTTTGCCTGGCATTCTCAGCCCTAGTTCTGACCCTCTGTGTCTCAGTGGGTAAGTAAATGCCCAGAGTTTGCTTTTCTTTCACTGAGTTTGATCTTGTGATTATGGGTGGGTGATGTGTATTTTGTGGTCCGATATTTCTGTTTAAGATTTGCGATAGTTAGGCCTTTGTCATGGTTCAATGGGAAAATACAGCATCAGATATGACACTGAGATGCCCAGCCTGGTTATCTCACACCTAAACTCCACGGGCTGACAATTGGGAAGCTCAGGTCACCAACACTACGTAAAACTAATCACAAAATTCCTGACCGAAGCACCGAGGTACTAAAAATCCCAATATTCTGTCACAATCACTTCAACCTTCAACCTCGGTACATTAACTGGCCTCCTCAATGCACTGCCCCACTCAGCAATCCCTTCTTCCATCTCCTACTGTCACTTACATCATGGGGGGGAGGGGGGGGTAAATACCGGGAGAGAGGTTTGGGGAAAGGGTTAGCGGGGTTAAGAATTTATGGGAATTGGGTTAATCACTCAATGGGAATCCTGTTAGGATTAAGAGGAGGATATGAAGAAGACACTAGATTGTTGATCTCACAGTTATTGTGACCTTTTCCTACACTCACTAGAGTCTACAAACCAAGAAAGTCTCCTTGATCTTTCTGAACATCAGTCCCTCAGAAACCTGAATTCACTGGGTTCACGACTCCGGTAAGCATGCTGTAGGTGGCCGACAGATACAGGTACGCTGAGGCCAATTGTCACCACATAAAGCATCAGAGAATTCTCAAAATTTATGTGCTGGATAAATCCAGTGGTGACCAAAATATAACCAAAAATCAACACATCCTCTGGAATCATTCTAGTTTGTTGTGTCCTGCGTAATATTACAATGGAAAATGGTTTATTGCTTTAAGAAGCTGAATGAAGGATGGAGGAACCTGACTGTATTTCTTCACTAGCTGTAGAGCACCGTTAGCTTGGAGGTAGAGCAGGCAATATTAGTGGCCAATATAGTATGGCCAATTTCTCAGTGCACACTGAGATTGACGGGCTATTGTCCCTTTAATTGAAGTGTCCATAAAGACTAGCAGTAGGTTTTGTGTCAGCCAGAGCGATTTTGAATAAAGGAGGCATTTGAGTCTTTGCAGGGGTTGTCCTATGTCAAAGTGAGACCCTCTGATACCCAGCCACTGAGAGGGAAAGTCAGTGATAAGTAGCAGTGGATTCACACTGGCATGCACATCCACCCTGTGCTATTAATTCCCCAATGGAAGAAGTGTTCAGGTCAGAGTTTCCCTTTTCTGTGGGTCTGTCTGCTGTTTGTTTGGTGTGTTACCCTCTGCTGTGTGATACAACAGCGACGTTGCTTCTGTTTTGTGGATTCTTTGCCTTGTGCCCAATCATTGGGTCAAGACGGTCAGTTTACCCATTGGCCCAATGGCAGACGTTCACTTTATTGGCCCAATTGGCCCAATTGGCCCAATAGCAGACGTTCACTTAATTAATCCTCATAGACGTTTTGAATTTACCTATTTCCTTACCAGATTCTGAAAGGGTCCTGGATTATAAACCACAAGAGGCCGGGAATCGTAATGGGAGAGAGTTGAACGAGGAATTGAAATGTTGAGAGGGAATTAAATAAGGTGGGCATGGCATCAGAAAATGAGATTTAAAAACTGCATTTAAAATTTTTTAGAAGCGAGAAATATTAAATAAACTAATCAAACTCAAACAGGATAAAATATTTAATCCAGAAGGATTAAATCTGTGTATTTTAAAATAATCTAGTTAAGAGACAGCAAATAGGTATTACAAAAAAAATTGATTGGTGAAAGTGTTGGACGGGTGGACAGCTAATGTAGTTCAGATATTTAAGGAGGGAGGTTGAACATATCGAGGGAATTATTGCCACGTTAGTTTAACCTCAGCAGTGGAAAAATATTGGAATCACTATCAGAGGAGCCACTGGTTAACGATAGATTGTGCGATAAACAGTTACTTACTTATTAAGTTTACAAACCTGGTGCTTGTATTCTGTTAACCTAAATTAAACAGGCAGAATTTGGGCAATCTGGAGGTTTGATCAAACTTTTCATGTGTGTCATGGCTCAGGGAAGAGTGGGGCTCAATATTACAGCGCACGGTCCCCTGTGAGTCGTGACACTTGTTGGAGATGGTCTTTCTCTGGCACTTGTGTGGCGCAAATGTTACTTGTCACATGTCCAGGTCTTGCTGCATTTGGACACGGACTGCTTCAGTACCTGAGGAGTCGCGAATGGTGCTGAACATTGTGCAATCATCAGCGAACATCCCCACTTCTGACCTTATGGTGGAAGGAAGGTCACTGATGAAGCAGCTGAAGGTCACTGGGCCTAGGACACTACCCTGAGGAATTCCTGCAATGATGTCTTGGAACTTATTAAGTTTATTTAAATGGGTGGAGGGTCAGGTAGTATTGAGCAGGCGGGGAGGCTGCAGGAGGATTTGGACAGGTTAGGAGAATGGGCAAAGAAGTGGCAGATGGAATACAACATGGGGAAGTCTGAGGTCATGCTCTTTGGTAGGAAGAATAGAGGCATAGACTATTTTCTAAATGGGGAGAGAATTCAGAAATCTGGAGTGCAAAGGGACTTGGGAGTCCTGGTCCAGGATTCTCTTAAGGTTAACTTGCAGGTTGAGTTGGTAGTTAGGAAGGCAAATGCAATGTTGGCATTTATTTCTAGAGGACTAGAATATAAAAGCAGGGATGTGCTGCTGAGGCTTTATAAGGCTCTGGTCAGACCACATTTAGAATATTGTGAGCAATTTTGGGCCCCGTATCTCAGGAAGGATGTGCCTGCCCTGGAGAGGGTCCAGAGGAGGTTCACGAGAACGATCCCAGGAATGAAAGGCTTAACATATGAGGAACGTTTGAGGACTCTGGGTCTATACTCGATGGAGTTTAGAAGGATGAGGGGGGATCTGATTGAAACTTACAGAATACTGAAAGGCCTGGATAGAGTGGACGTGGGGAAGATGTTTCCATTAGTAGGAGAGACTAGGACCCGAGGGCACAGCCTCAGAGTAAAGGGAAGACCTTTTAGAACAGAGATGAGGAGAAACTTCTTTAGCCAGAGAGTGGTGAATCTATGGAATTCATTGCCACAGAAGGCTGTGGAGGCCAGGTCATTGAGTGTGTTTAAGACCGAGATAGATAGGTTCTTGATTGGTAAGAGGATCAAAGGTTACGGGGAGAAGGCAGGAGAATGGGGTTGAGAAACTTATCAGCCATGATTGAATGGCGGAGCAGACTCGATGGGCCGAATGGCCTAATTTCTGCTCTTATGTCTTATGGTCTTATGGTCTAACTGAGATGATTGACCTCCAACAGCCATAACCATCTTACTTTGTGCTAGGTATGACTCCAACCAGCAGAGAGTTTTCCCCCTGATTCCCATTGACTCCAGTTTTGCTCGGGCTCCTTGATGCCACATTCGGTCAAATGCTGCCTTGATGTGAAGGGCAGTCACTCTCACCTCACCTCTGGAGTTCAGCTCTTTTGACCATGTTTGAGCCAAGGCTGTAATGAGATCAGAAGCTGAGTGACCCTGGCAGACCCCAAACTGGGCATTAGTGAACAGGTTATTGCTAAGCCAGTGCCACTTGATAGCACTGTTGATGATCTCTTCCATCACTTTACTGCTGATCGAGAGTATATTAATAGGGCAGTAATTGGCTGAGTTGGATTTGTCCTGCTTTTTGTGTACAGGACATACCTGGGCAATTTTCCATATAGCCGGGTAGATACCAGTGTTGTAGCTGTACAGGAACAGCTTGGCTAGGGGCATGGCAAGTTCTGGAACTCAAGGCTTCAGCACTATTGCTGGAATATTGTCAAGGCCCATAATCTTTGCAGTATCCAGTGCCTTCAGCCATTTCTTGATATCACGTGGAGTGAATCGAATTGGATGAAGACTGATATCTGTGATGCTGGGGACCTCCGGAGGAGGCTGAGATGGATCATCTATTTGGCACTTCTGGCTGAAGATTGTTGTGAATGCTTCAGTCTTATCTTTTGCACTGATGTGCTGGGCTTCCCCATCATTGAGGATGGGGATATTTGGGGAGCCTCCTCTTCCAGTGAATTGTTTAATTGTCCACCACCATTCACGACTCGATGTGGCAGGACTGCAGAGCTTAGATCTGCTCCATTGCTTGTGGAAGCACTTAACTCTGTCTATCACTTGCTGTTTATGCTGTTTGGTGCTCAAGTTGTCCTGTCAAAGTTGTTGCTTCACCAGGTTGACACCTCATTTTCGGTTATGCCTGGTGCTGCTCCTGACATGCCTCCTGCACTCTTCATTGAACCAGGGTTGATCCCCTGGCTTGATGGTGATGGTAGAGTGGGGGGTATGCCGGGCTATGAGGTTACAGATTGTGTTCGAGTACAATTCTGCTGCTGCTGATGGCCCACAGCGCCTCATGGATGCCCAATCATGAGTTGTTAGATCTGTTTGAAATCTACCCCATTTAGCACAGTAGTAGTACCACACAATACGATGGGGGGAATCCTCAGTGTGAAGACAGGGCTTTATCTCCTTAAGGACTGTGCGGTGGTCACTCCTACCAATACTGTCATGGACAGATGCGTCTGCAGTAGGCACTTTGGTGAGGATGAGATCAAGTATGTTTTTCCCTCTTGTTGGTTCCCTCACCACCTGCTGCAGACCCAGCCTAGCAGCTATGTCCTTTTAGCTCGGTCAGTGGTGGTGCTACTGAGCTATTGTTGGTGATGGACATTGAAGACCCCACCCAGAGTGCATTCTGCAGCCTTGCCACCCTCAGTGCTTCCTCCAACTGGTGTACAACATGGGGGAGCACTGATTCACCAGCTGAGAGGGGAACAGGGTGGTGGGGGGGGGGTGCGGTACATGGTAATCAGCAGCAGGTTTCCTTACCCATGTTTTACCTGATTCCATTAGAGTTCATGGTTTCTGGAGTAGATGTTGAGGACTCCCAGGTCAACGACATAGATGACTACGTGGGGGGTAAGATTAGTAAGTTTGCGGATGACACAAAGATTGGCCGGGTGGTTAACAGTGAGGTTGAGTGTCTTGGGCTACAGGAAGATATAGACGGGATGATCAAATTGGCACATAAGTGGCAGATGGAATTTAACCCTGGAAAGTGTGAGGCGATACACTTTGGAAGGAGTAATTTGACAAGGAAGTATTCAATGAACAGCATGGCACTAGGAAGTTCTGAGGAACAAAGGGACCTTGGCGTGTGTGTCCATAGATCTCTGAAGGAAGAGGAGCATGTTAGTGGGGTGGTGAAAAAGGCATATGGGACACTTGCCTTTATCAATCGAGGCATAGATTACAAAAGTAGGGAGGTCATGTTGGAGTTGTATAGAACCTTGGTGAGGCCACAGCTGGAGTACTGTGTGCAGTTCTAGTCACCACATTATAGGAAGGATGTGATTGCACTGGAGGGGGTGCAGAGGAGATTCACCAGGATGTTGCCTGGGATGAAAAACTTAAGTTATGAACAGAGGTTGTATAGATTTGGGTTGTTTTCGTTGGAGCAGAGAAGACTGATGGGTGACCTGATCGAGGTGTACAAGATTATGAGGGGCATGGACATGGTGGATAGGGAGCAGCTGTTCCCCTTAGTTGAAGGGTCAGTCACAAGGGGACATAAGTTCAAGGTGAGGGGCAGGAGGTTTAGGGGGGATGTGAGGAAAAACTTTTTTACCCAGAGGGTGGTGACGGTCTGGAATGTGCTCCCTGGGAGGGTGGTGGAGGCGGTTTGCCTCACATCCTTTAAAAAGTACCTGGATGAGCACTTGGCACCGTCATAACATTCAAGGCTATGGGCCAAGTGCTGGTAAATGGGATTAGGTAGGTAGGTCAGGTGTTTCTCACGTGTCGGTGCAGACTCGATGGGCCGAAGGGCCTCTTCTGCACTCTGTGATTCTGTCAACTCCCTCTCGACTGTATAGCCACTGTGCCACCACCTCTGTTGGGTCAGTCCTGCTGGTGGGACAGGACATACCCAGGGATGGTGATGGTGGAGTCTGGGACATTGTCTGTAAGGTATGGTTATGTCAGGGTGTTGTTTGACTGGTCTGTGAGACTGCCATGAAAATGTAATAGTATTCATCATATTATTAGGATTTAATGTAAAATAGGAACAGTGGGGTCTGGATAGCCTGTATGCCTGTCTGTGTGTGTCTTTAGTTGGGGGGCAGTGGAGAGGATAAAATTGAATTAAAAACAGCTGACCTGAAGGCTTTGATGTATAAGAACTAAAGTTGGGTTTGAAATGCTAAATAAGCAAACATGGCTCAAGTTTTAGAATGTGAGATGTAAAGGAAAATTTGCATTTTTAGATAAGACAGAGCAGTTGGAATTTCAAAGGAGAGGGTGAAATGCTACACACCAGCCAAACAATGTGTTTATTTTTCCCTTACTAACTGATAAAATTGGTACGATGAAAGATTTTTATTGAAATAATGAAATTTGCATTCAAAGGGGAAAGTATGTATGCAGGAGAGAAGGCTATGTGTGAGAAGAAGGAATTCTAAGGTCTAACACAAGTGTGAAAAGCCTCGATCCTCTATGCCTCAAGCTGCTGTCTAAAGGAACTGAAGCTGAAAAACTCACTTTGAATTCTCCTGTCAGGGTATTGTGTTGCTTTGCCTGGGTCTGTTTAAATCTATTTGTTTTTTACTGTTGCCTTAATGGGGGTGTAGCTGGGAGTCAAATTAATTAGGGGAGCTAGGAGTAATCATAGTAGTAATTTGTAGACCTATGTTTGTGCTTAAAATTACTTATTTTATTCATAAATATTTAATTTAGTTTTGTTAAAAAAAACCTCTAAAGACTAGGTGGACTTATTACTACTGAATTCAAGGCATGCACCTCAAAATAAAAATACGCATTGCAAAATAGCTGTGACAGCTGTTTCAAGTTTCTTTCTGGGATTAGAGCAGCTCAGCATTTACCATCCACTGTGTCATAACAGAGACAGCTCTCCCACTTTTGGCACTAGCCCCCAGATGTTAGAAAGGAGGACTTTGCTGGGTTGACAGGTTATGACTTGGCATATGATGTGTGCCAGGTGGGATCAAATCCACAAGGGAAATTTGATCACACAGCCACAACTGTTTTGCAATTTGTATTTTATTTCGAGACACGTGACCTGAATTCAGAAGTAATAAGCCTACAATGACTTCAGAGGTTTTTAGAAAACTAAATTAAACATTTATTAACAGAAGAAAAGAGTTCAAACACATACAAATGTTTATAAATTACTACTATAATAACTCATAAAATCCTTAATTGTAACTCCCAGTTACACCTCTGTTAAGGCAACAGTAAAGCAAATAGATTTAAACAGATCCAGGCAGAGTTACATGAAATCCAAAATTCAAAATGAGTTTTCTCAGCTTCGAATCCTGTAGACAGCAACTTGATGCACAGAGGCTGGAGATGTTTAACACTTGTGTCAGATCTTAGAGTGCCTTCCATCTCTTACACATAGTCTCCTCTCCTTTATATCTGTTTTTCCTTTTTAATGCAAGTTTTATTGTTCTGATAATGTCTTTGGAACTTTGCCCCTCTCATATTACAAATCTTTTCATGGCACTAATTTTATCAGTAACCTTTGGGAAAAATAAACATGCTGTTTGACTTAGCTTCTTCTGGCTGGGTGTAGCATCTTAGCCTCTCTTTGAAATTCAAACTACCCTAATTTATCTAAAAATGCAAATTT
The DNA here is from genome assembly GCF_017639515.1 of Carcharodon carcharias. Classification (NCBI taxonomy): domain Eukaryota; kingdom Metazoa; phylum Chordata; class Chondrichthyes; order Lamniformes; family Lamnidae; genus Carcharodon; species Carcharodon carcharias. The sequence continues at coordinate 237,529,143 of NC_054468.1, forward strand.
TCCTTACTCCTCACATTCTAAAACTTGAGCCATGTTTATATATTTAGCATTTCAAACCCAGCTTCTTTTTGATGACTCAAAGCCTCCAGACCAACTGTCTCCAATTCAATTAAATCCCCACAGACATACCAACAGAAACAATCCAAACCCCACTATTAATCTACTTTTACAATAAATCACAATTATATTATGATATTAAAATATTGTTATATTTTCATGACACAGGCCTGAATTTATTGTTTCTGGTGCCTAGGTCAATGCTGAGTAATCTGTCCAGTTTCATGGGATTCCTAGTGGTTTTTATGCAACCGAGTGGCTTGCTAGGCTATCTCAAAGGGCAGTTAAGAGTTAACCACATTGCTCTGGGTCTGGAGTCACATGAAGGCCAGACCAGTTAGTGAACCAGATGGTTTTTAGCAGCAATAGTTCTGAGGAAGAGTCATACGGACTCAAAACATCAACTCTGTTTCTCTCTCCACAGATGCTGTCAGACCTGCTGAGTTTTTCCAACATTTTCTGTGTTTGCATCAACAATAGTTTCATGGTCATTATTAGATTTTCACTGAATTCAAATTTCACCATCTGCCATGTTGGGATTTCAACCCAGGTCTCTGGAGCATTATCCTCAGACCATGGATTACTAGCCCAGTGACAATACCACTATGCCACCACCTCCCTTCAGAAATCTAATCTGGCTTTCTTTTATTAACTTGCATTTGTCTACGTTACAGTTAATTTTTGTCCCGAGTTATTGTTTCTAGAAGTTTCCCCGCCACTGAAGTTAAACTGACTAGCTGTAGTACCTGGGCCTATCTTCACAATCTGTTTTCAACAAGGGTGTAACATTTGCAATTCTCCAGTCCTCTGGCACCACCCCTGAGTCTAAGGAGGGCTGAAAAATTATGGCCAGTGCCTTTGCAGTTTCCACTCTCACTTCCCTCAATACCTTGGACACATCTGATCCAGTCCCGGTGCCTTATCAACTTTAAGTGCAGATAGCCTATCCAATACCCCCTCCTTTTCAGTTTTAAACCCTTCCAGTGTCTGAATTTCTTCCTCTTTCACCATGGCCTGGGTAGCACGTTCTTCTTTGGTAAAGACAGATGCAAAGTATTGATTTGACATATCAACTCTGCCCCCTGCATCGATGTGCAAATCCCCATTTTGGCTCCTAATAAGCCCTATCCCTCATTTTACTGTGTATCTGCCTAAAGTAGACTTTGGGATTCCCTTTTATCTTGGCTGCCAGTCTCTTTTCATACTCACTCTTTGCTTCTCTTGTTTGCTTCTTCACCTCCCCTCTGAACCTTCTATATTCAGTCCGGTTCTTCACTGTATTATACATCTGTCATTAGCACACTTTTTCTGCTTTATCTTAATCTCCATCCCTTTCATCAACCAGGGAGCTCAGGGTTTATTTGCCCTACCTTTCCCCTTGGTGCAAATGCACTTTGACCATGCCTGAACTTCTCTTGCTATAAGATTAACTCAATTTTTCACCTCCCCTCTGGAGCTTCTGTATTCAGCCTGTTTCTGTCTTACACCTGTCATAAGCGCACTTTAATTTCTATCTCATTTTTCATCCACGGAGCACTGTTTACTCTACCTTTCTCTTTTGAGGGAAAATACCTTGAATATGCCTGACATCTCTTCTTTGAAGGCGGCCCAGTGTTCAGCTGCCAACCTTTGGCTGCAATTTATTCAGCCAGGTCCCTTCCTGTCCCATTGAAGTTGACAGTTACTCTTTGTCTCTTCATGTAAGTCATTAATATAGACTGTAAATAGTTGAGGTCCCAGCACTGATCCCTGTGTCACTCCACTAGCCATTGCCTGCCAACTTGAAGAAGCTCCATTTAACCCACCCTCTGCATTCTATCCATTAAACAATCTCCTATCCACACTGATACATTACCCTCAACTCCATGAGTCCTTATCTTGCCTATTAACCTCTTGCCTGGCATTTATTAAGTGTCTTTTGGAAATCAAGGTATACTACATCTACTGGTTCCTCTTTATCTACACTATTAGTTACATCCTCAAAAAACCCTAATAAATTTGTCAAATTGGATTTCTCTTTAGTAAAACCATGTTGACTTGTTCTAATCATACTATGCATTTCCAAGCGCTTTGTTAAGACTGCCTTGATAATAGATTCCAGCGTCTTCCCAACGACTGATGTTAGGCTAATTAGTCTCTTTTTCTTCCTCCTTTCTTGAAAAGTGGTGTAACTCCTGGAGTATTGTGCGCAGTTTTGGTCTCCCTACCTAAGAAAGGATACACATGCCATAGAGGCAGTGCAGCAAAGGTTCACTAGGCTGATTCCGGGGATGGCAGGATTGTATTATGAGGAGAGATTGGATCGACAATGCCTGTGTTCACTAGAGTTTAGAAGAATGAGGGGGGATCTGATTGAAACGTATAAAATTCTAACAGGGCCAGACAGACTAGATGCAGGGAGGATGTTTCCCCTGGATGGGGAGTCTAGAACCAGGGTCCACAGTCTCAGGATGTGGGGCAGGTCATTTAGGACTGAGATGAGGAAACATTTTTTCACACAAAGGGTGGTCAACCTGTGGAATTCTCCACCACAGAGGCTGTGGAGGCCGGGTCACTGAGTATATTCAAGAAAGAAATTGATAAATATTTGCATATTAGGGTCATCAAGGAGTATGGAGAGAAAGCAGGAATCAGGCATTAAGATAGAGGATCAGCCATGATCATATTGAATGGCGGAGCTGGCTCGAAGGGCCGAATGGCCTCCTCCTGCTCCTAGTTTGTGTGTGTCTATGCTGGAACAGGGAGGCGGTGGAGTAGCGGCATTGTCACCAGACTGATGCTTATAATTCTCTGGAGATCTCGGTTTGAATCTCACTGCAGCAGATAGTGAAATTTGAATTCAATAGAAAGAAAACCCTGAAACTCAAAGTCTAATGATGACCATGAAACCATTGTTGATTGTTGTTAAAACCCATCTGGTTCATTAATGCCCTTTAGGGAAGGAAATCTGCTGTCCTTACCTGGTCTGGCCTACATGTGACTCCAGACACACAGCAATGTGGTTGACTCTGAAATGGCCCAGCAAGCCACTTGGTTCTCAAGGGCAGTTAGGCCTGGACAATAATGCCGGCTCAGCCGGCAACACCCACATCCCATGAACCAATAAAAAAAAACAAAATAAACCATTGTGCTCTGATGAAGAGTCATATGGATTCGAAACGTTCACTCTGTATTCCTCTCTGATGATGCTGTCAGACCTGCTGAGTTTTTCCAGCAATTTTTGTGTTTGTGCTGTAAATAAACCACTAGTTAGGACACAGCTGGAGTACTGAGTGCAGTCCTAGTCACCATGTTATTGGAAAGATGTGATTGCACTTGAGAGTGTGTGCAGAGGAGATTCATGAGAATGTTGCCTGGACTGGAGGAATTTTAGTTATGAGGAAAGATTGGATAGACTGGGGGTGCTTTCCTGGGTACAGAGGGAGCTGGCATGTAAGGTTTTTTTTTATTCATTCACAGGATGTGGGCTTCGCTGGCTGGGCCAGCATTTATTGCCCATCCCTAATTGCCCTTGAGAAGGTGGTGGTGAGCTGCCTTCATGAACTGCTGCAGTCCATGTGGTGTAGGTACACCCACAGTGCTGTTAGGGAGGGAGTTCCAGTATTCTGACCCAGCGACAATGAAGGAATGGCGATATATTTCCAAATGACTCGGAGAAGAACTTCTTCTGGTGGTGTAGGAGCCTTGGTAAATTCCTGCAGTGCATCTTGTAGATGGTACACACTACTGCTATGGTGCATTGGTGGTGGAAGGAATTAATGTTTGTGGATGGGGTGCCAATCAAGTGGGCTGCTTTGTCCTGGACAGTGTCGAGCTTCTTGAGTGTTGTGGGAGCTGCACTCACCCAGTCAAATGGGGAGTATCCCATCACACTCCTGACTTGTGCCTTGTAGATGGTGGACAGGCTTTGGGGAGTCAGGAGGTGAGTTACTCACCACAGGATTCCTAGCCTCTGACCTGCTCTTGTAGCCACAGTATTTATATGGCTAGTCCAGTTCAGTGTCTGGTCAATGGTAACCCCCGGGGTGTTGATATCTGAAAGAAAGAATATGCAGGGTTACGGAGAAAAAGCGGGAGATTGGAACTAGGTGAAATGCTCATTGGGAGAGTCAATGCAGACACAATGGGCTGAATGGCCGCTCTCTTTGCTGTGACAATTCTGTGATTCTGTGACCACTCTCTGGATCCCTTCCCCACAGCCCTCCTCCACTCCATTTCTCTTTCCCACTTTAAAATATGGTTTTAAAACCCATCTCTGCTGCCCTGTAAATTGCCCAGAGGTTAAAGGGGATGTAAGAAAAAAACACATTGCGACTTGGAAAGAACGTTCATCATGTAAAGTTCTCACTGTACCACCAGAGGACATCGATGTTCCATGTGCCTCGCACTAACTGCCTAGAGAAGGGGCTCGTTCTCTACAGCAGCAATAATAAAACGCTGAGATAAAAACAAAAAAACTGCGGATGCTGGAAATCCAAAACAAAAACAGAATTACCTGGAAAAACTCAGCAGGTCTGGCAGCATCGGCGGAGAAGAAAAGAGTTGACGTTTCGAGTCCTCATGACCCTTCCACAGAACTAGTCAGAGTTCTGGCGAAGGGTCATGAGGACTCGAAACGTCAACTGTTTTCTTCTCCGCCGATGCTGCCAGACCTGCTGAGTTTTTCCAGGTAATTCTGTTTTTATAATAAAACGCTGACTGGACTCATGGCTCCTGAGCACTGGCACATCTGAACTGATCAATAATACAAGGTGGCTCACTTAAATATTTGACTGGGGATCCCATATAGTTGGGTGGGGGTGAGGAGGGAGGGTTGGGGGGTGTGGGGGGTGGGGTTGGGGGGGAAGGGTGTGCAGTGGGGCTGGGGGGAGGGGTGGAATGCCAGCATTGTTCTGCTACTGGGTATTGAAGTTTCATTGGTCAATGATTGTTGTTTTTCCCACTCCTTTATCACTCTGAGACTTCGCATGCACTGACACATCCCCATTAGGAAAAGACACGCTCCAAAAAACACTGAGACAAAGGGACAGCGTGCAGGGGGTGCATCAGATAGAATTGTTAACCATTGACAGCAAAACTGCAATCTGATTTTAATTATCTTGTGGAAACAAGTTGATGACAGATGTTTACCTTGAAGGAGTGTCAAGAGACCAGGGAACAGTGACAGACAGGTTTGAACATTCATTCCATGCATTTTGAAAGAGGATAACGATGGAGCGCAGCTGGCTGTCTACTCTCATTTAACATACACGCATTAATGAGAAGGCAAAGAGGTACAGCTTTCAGAGACATCACTTAATGAGATTTGCAACATGTTATTTCGAGGGATTTCATTATTTTGCGCTTGTGATGGAATCGGACAACCCTGACTTTTCAGAACAGAATGTGATCGGATGAGGCAGATGAGATTCCGGGGGGGAGGGGGTTAACTCCTGTCACCTGACCCCTGTCTTTTAGTCAGGCACCAGGAGATGAACTTTGAACCTTCATTCAGCTTCTCAGATCAGTTTCCATCTATAATTCTGGCCTGAGAGAGAAGCCTGACTTGTTAAACATCTCAACATTTAACTGGCAAATAAGTAGGGAGTTAGAAAACAGGGATTGCCAGTGTCAAACTAGGACCAGAAGAGGCTAATTGGCTAAATTGTCCTCGGACAGTGTTATAAAATAGATGATTATGAATCAATAACCCCTTTCATAACCCCGCTGCAGTCCGTGAATATTGAACAGTCGATGTACGATCACCAAAGGACAATGTCGTCCCAGGTGAAACCTGTAGAAAGCACAACAGCAAATTCCTGCACAACGAGCTCCCTGATATGATAATGACCAGCTAATCCACACTTTGTCTTGTTGATTGAGGGATAAATATTTGCCAGAACGCCAGGGAGAACTCCCTTACTCCAAAATCATGCCATAGGATCTTTTACATCCAGCTGAGAGGGCAGACTGGGTCTCAATGCCTCACCCAAATAAAAATACCTCTGAAAGTGCAGCAGAGTGCTGCAGTGCTCAGTATGAACCCAGGAGAGGCGGTGTGGATTATGAGCCCATGTATATTTCGATTCCTCTACTCTCGCTGAGCCAAAAATCCTGGAACTCCCTTCCTAACAGCAATGTGGGTGCGCCTAAACCATGGACTGCAGTGGTTCAAGAGACCAGCTCAATGCCACCTTCTCAAGGTCAATTAGGGATGGGCAATAAATACTGGCCAAGCCAGCATCATTTATCGACCATGAACAAATATTTAAATAAGCATTTAATCCAATAGCAGAGAAATATACTTTAGGAGAGTTTCATGTACATTATCCCCTGTGCCATATTGAGTTAACAATCTCCTGTACCATCAGCGCTATGCAATATGCCAATAAGCTGTCACACGATAGACATGCAAATCCAAACATGCACACACACGCACACACACACAAACATACACATAAATACACACATCTACAAGATGCACTGCAGGAACTTACCAAGGCTCCTTCAACAGCACCTTCCAAACCCACGACCACTACCATCTAGAAGGACAAGGGCAGCAGATAGATGGGAACACCACCACCTGGAAGTTCCCCTCCAAGCCACTCGCCATCCTGACTTGGAAATATATCACCATTCCTTCACTGTCGCTGGGTCAAAATCCTGGAACTCCCTCCCTAACAGCACTGTGGGTGTACCTACACCACATAAGAACATAAGAAATAGGAACAGGAATAGTCAATTCAGCCCCTCAAGCCTACTCTGCCATTCAATAAGATCATGGCTGATGGACTGCAGCAGTTCAGGAAGGCAGCTCACCAGCTCCTTCTCAAGGGTAATTAGGGATGGGCAATAAAAGCCCACATCCCATGAATAAATAAAAAACCCACAAACACACACCACTATCCTTCCCCTCCATTTGCGAAGATCCTTTTCTTTTTAAATGTTCATGGGGTGCTGGTGTCGCTGGCTGGGTCAGCATTTATTGCCCATCCCTAATTGCCCTTGAGAAGGTGGTGGTGAGCTCCCTTCTTGATCTGCTAAAGATTCTCATGCATATGGGAAGAATTCATTCTCATTTACACTTGAGCAGGAGCCAGAGAGACAAAGCGGAGGAAGGGAATGGAACAGGGCCCATAGCTGCAACCTGGGCACCTGTCTGTAGGCACTTGGAGCTGGCTGCTTATCTACCACATGAAGAGCTCCCTGTCTGACACACAGGAATGTCAGAAAATGCAAGTTCTGCTGTGAATGGAACAGTTTCATTGAGCAGAGCAGTAGAACTGACAGACTGCCTTCTGGCTTTAGTCGGTAGTTAATTATCACAATTCATAATGAAGGAATATATAATGAACATTGTCCATTATTTAAACTTTCCTGTGGCTGTTATGGGAGCTGCATTCATCCAGGCAAATAGAAAGGATTACATCACACTCCTGACTTGTGCCTTGTAGATGGTGGACAGGCTTTGGAGAGTCAGGAGGTGAGTTACTCACCACAGGATTCCTAGCCTCTGACCTGCTCTTGTAGCCACAGTATTTATATGGCTAGTCCAGTTCAGTTTCTGGTCTATGGTAACCCCCAGGAGGTTGATATTGGTGGATTCAGTGATGGAAATGCCATTGAATGTCAATGGGAGATGGTTAGATTCTCTCTTGTTGGAAACGGTCATTGCCTGACACTTGTGTGGTGGGATTATAACTTTCCCATTATCAGTCCAAGCCTGGATATTGTTCAGGTCTTGCTGCATTTGGCTACTGACAGCTTTGGCATCTGAGGAGTCACAAGTGGTGCTGAACATTGTGCAATCATCAGCGAACATCCCCACTTCTGACCTTATGATGGAAGGAAGGTCATTGATGAAGCAGCTAAAGATGGTTGGGCCGAGGACACTACCCTGAGGAACTCCTGCAGTGATGTCCTGGAGCTGAGGTAATTGACCTTGAACAACCACAACCATCTTCCTTTGTGCTAGGGATGACTCCAACAAGTGGAGAGTTTTCCCCTTGATTCCCATTGATGCCGGTTTTGCTAGGGCTCCATAAGACCATAAGACATAGGAGCAGAAATTAGGCCATTCGGCCCATCGAGTCTGCTCCACCATTCAATCATGGCTCCTTGATGCCACACTCAGTTAAATGCTGCCTTGATGTCAAGGGCAGTCACCCTCACCTCACCTCAGGAGTTCAGCTCTTTTGTCAATGTTTGAACCAAGGCTTTAATGAGGTCAGGAGCTGAGTGACCCTGGCAGAACCCAAACTGAGCATCAAGATCTCCCCTGCTCTTCTTCAATTACTCACATGGAACCTTTGACATTCACCCGAGAGGGTAGCAGTGACTTGCTTTAACATTTCATGTAAAAGACAGTACCTCTGGCAGTGCAGCACTCCCTCAGAATTGGGCTTGGGGTGTCAATAACAACAACTTGCATTTAGGTAGCGCCTTTAACATCTAGAAGCCTCTCAAGGCGCTTCACAATCAAATTACCAAACCAAGTATGAAACCAAACCACATGAGAAAATATTAGGAGAGATGCCACAGGAGGGCCTTGAAGGAGAAAAGCGAGATAGAGAGGCAGAGAGGTTTAGCGAAGGAATTCCAACGCTCAGGGTCCAGGCAGCTGGAGGCTGGCGGAGTGATTCAAATGGAGAATGTTCAAGAGGCGAGACTTAGAAGAGCGCAATGTGAGGCTGCAGGAGATTGCAGAGATTCGCAGAGGTGAGGCTGGACAGATATAAAAACAAAGATGAGAATTTTAAATCAAAGCTGGACTGGACTGGGAGACGATGTAGGTCACTGAGCACAGGGACGATGGGTGAACAGACTTTGCCGCGAGTTAAGATGCAGGCAGTATGTTTTGACGTACTCAAGATTTTGGAGGGTGAAGTTGAGAGAAGAGCCAAGAGAGTGTTGGAATAGGCGAGCTGAGAGGTAGCAAAGTCAACCTGGATTATCAGCTCAAGTCTCTGAAATGGGGCTTGACACCTCAGCTCCCTGACTCAGAGAGTGCTACCAAGTGAAATATTCTGATTAATCACATTCTGGGGGCTTGAGGGCTATGAGGAGCTGGCACGAAAGAGGATTTGGGGCCTGGGGAAGATCAGCCATGATCTTAATAACTGGCGAGGCAGGTTTGAGGGGTTGAATGGGCTATTCCTGCTCCGATTTCTTATGTTCTCATTGTTCTGAGCATTGACCCAGTAAAGGGACACCCGCAGCCAAATCTGACTGAGAGCCTTCCTTTGTATTTAATGGAGGTTTCTTTTAAATGGATTAACATCCCTGCACAAAGCATGGAAAGGTTGTCTGTAGAAAGCTTTCTTCACCAATATCCCACAGGGTGCATTCAGAGTCTGAGAGAAACAGCACAAATACATTTAAACACTCAGGATGTTTTATTTTGCAGGGAGAAATGCAGAGAGGGGCACGGTGATGCGAGGGATCTTCCTCTACATCCGACTGATGAAGGATTCTAAGGAGAGGCGAGCCATTCCTAACTGAAAGCTGCTATCCCTTTCCTGATAATGTGCTCAGAATCACTGGGAGAGTCAAAAGAAATCTCAATGTTTTCTGGGATATTCCAAGCCAATAAATCAAAAAGGTAGCAAACTGTTTATCTGCAAATTACTTCTTAATGAACAAAACGTGGTACTTTATATCCTTCCATACCCATATCTTTAAAATTATTATTTATTAATTTTACTCAACACCGTGAAAGCATCAATATAAATACTGTGATCAGGTAAAAGGAGAGTTGGGGATTAGTGTGTGAGTTGTCAGTTAATCCCTTGTGACCAGTCGTTAAACAACTTGCACCTTGGTATATTTGCTGTGTTGCTGGCCATGCACTGGGTGGGGTGGTAGGGAGGGACAGAGGCCTTTACGGGGGTGAAGGGGAGAGTTCCCTCCCACATTGCAGCTCAAACACCCACTGCTCAGTCTCCCCTCCTTCTCCCCACTTGACACAGGGAATTCTTCAAACCATCCCCGCCAGCCAGGGAGGGAGGAACAGTCCGAATGTCCCCAGCAGGCAGGCGATGATGAATATCCAGAGAAAGATCCGGTCAATCACCATGGCGACGTACTTCCAGTCTTCCTTTACCTGAAAGAGAAGAGGAGCAGAGAGGAGAAGAGAGGAGTGGATGGATGGGGAAGGGGAGGGGAAGGGGAGGAAGGGAGGGGGGGGGGGGGAAGGGAATGGGAGGCGAGGTCAGGAAAGGGGAGGGGAGGGGACGGTAGGGGAGGTGAGAGGAGAAGAGAGGTTAGACAGAGGAAAGTTCACTCCGACCAATTTGAGAATGATGATAAATTCAACCATCAGTTGGAGCCTGTTCTGGTTCCCCATTTCCTGTCTGTTACCAGAAGCAACTTTCCACCTGTGCCCAAAACCATGTGTAACCATCACCAGCCCCTCAGGGGGATCTGAGTGGAAAAGATGTCATATACCCGGTAAATTCCTCACAAGGTGGTCCAGTCACATCTTCTCTGTTCTGTGAAGATGGAGTTTGCAGTGTATTAGGTGAGTAGAAGTTTGGAAAACCATCGGGAATTCTATATGGAATGGTCAGGATAATCTCCCCAGTACTGTGAACAAGCCCAAAAGCAAAATCACTGCAAACCTCTGTCGCTCTGTTCTACAGCGATGCGGCCATACAGCCTGGGTACCCCTCTCACTGTTTCAGTGAACCCTTTCACTGCCCATTGACCTGGGGGAGATCTGATGTCTTGAACTAATGTCATGACCAGAAGATTGGCCCCAATACACCATGGGCCAGTGGTGGATTCACTGTTTCACCCCCTCCCCTTGCTCAAGCAGAGCTGGTGCTGCCAAATAGCAGTGAGCCTCTGGAGGAAAGAACTCAGACCTCCGCAGCAAAACATGTCCAACCACCGCTATACAAATGCAGCCAGTATGGTTTCCATCCCACTGAGCAGCTGTCTTTTTCAGGAAGATATTTGGTTAACCATTTGCCACTTCAAATTGCGTGTCTAAAAATAATTTCCCAATTTTGGTTAACTATTTTCCTCTTTTAATAATCTCCACATGTTTTGCTTTAACGTTTCTCCGGGTTTTGGTTACCCATTCCCCATTTCAGACTTTGGCTTTTGCAGCTACTTTACATTTTCAGTTCAGGATTTTCTGTCATTTTTGCAGTTTTTGATTTTACTCATTCCCTGATTTTCCATTTCCCGTTAACCCTTTCTGACAGTCTCTGTGAGCGGGTTTTGACTGATTCATTCACGGGCATCGCTGGTTAGCCCAGCATTTATTGCCCATCCCTAATTACCCTTGAACTGAGTTGGTAGCTGGGTCATTTCAGAGAGTTGTTCAGAGTCAACCTGGAGTCACATACAGGCCGGATCGGGTAAGGATTGCAGATTTCCTGCCCTAGTGAACCAGGTGGGTTTTTACAACAATCAGTGATAGCTGTCATGATCCCTGAAATCACTGAGACTAGCTTTTGATTCCAGATTTATTAATTGAATTTAAATTCCACCAACTGCGATATCCCCCGAGGAATAGGCCTCTGGATTACTATTCCAATGACATTACCGCTACACCACTGCCTCCCCCTTTAATTTATCTCTATTTGTGCCATCGTGGATGCTCCTTATATTCAGGTAAAGTGACTTCAATTTTACTTTTTACTACCATTCATAACATGGACCTTGCACTCTGATATACGCTTACTATTGAACTCTCTGTCCCTTCCTGTCCCACTCAGCTTGCCTTTACCCACAATAATATAACTCAACTTTTACCTTTGGGTTTGTAAATCTCCCTTCACCCAAACACTCCGCCCCTCTGGTAGTTTAAAGCTATTTTTCCCTGCGTTGACCTTACTTGCTTTGCCCTCCCTCTTGTGTTTCTGGACACAGATTCTTCATCTCACCCTCTGGTTACCATTACTCACATCACTACCCTGTGCTATTACCTTCTCCTTTTCTCTTTAACTTTCCAAATCCCCCCTCACACGAACTCTCGCCCCCACTAATTAGCCCTCCCTACAGCTCTCACGGGCCTGTGTTAAATGATTCTATTCAATGCCTGAATGCAGAAATACTCCACAATCTATCCAATGGCGCTGGTAAAACACCCACACTCCCTCCTCCCCTTCCACATCTAAACCACCCCCTGCAACCCTCCCCTGGACCACACTTTGATAACTCCTCTCCCCAGGACCCCCAAAACCCACCCCATTGTGGGCATCAATCCTCCCCACACATTACCTGGACCCTCTCTGCACACCCTGCCTCGCACACACCCAATCCTTGCCTCCCCTCTAACTCCTCTTTCAGAGGCCCAGGTTTTACTACAGGGCTGTGGCCTCTCTCATGAGGCTTCTCTGTCCTTGGAAGGCACAACCGGGTTTTACTGTCGCCATTACAGTTACCTCCCTGCAGCCATGGCTTCCACCCCTCTGGGGCTGGATGTCCTGCCTCTAAGAGCTGTCGGCCAATCAGGGGGCCCGCAGCTGTTCAGTCCCAGTGGCGCCACCAGGAGTGATGGCCAGTGCTGAAATTGTAGCAGACCCCAGACCAGCCACAATGGGGGAGGCCATGTCATTCGCAAGGGTGGTGGTGAGGGGGGGGAGCAGTATCCCACCAGGAGCAGCTCTTGCCACAGAATCACTGAATCACACAGTGCAGAAGAGGCCCTTCGGCCCATCGAGTGAGAAACACCTGACCTACCTACCTAATCCCATTTACCAGCACTTGGCCCATAGCCTTGAATGTTATGATGTGCCAAGTGCTCATCCAGGTACTTTTTAAAGGATGTGAGGCAACCCACCTCCACCACCCTCCCAGGCAGCGCATTCCAGACCGTCACCACCCTCTGGGTACAAAGGTTTCCCTCACATCCCCCTAAACCTCCTGCCCCTCACCTTGAACTTATGCCCCCTTGTGACTGACCCTTCAACTAAGGGGAACAGCTGCTCCCTATCCACCCTGTCCATGCCCCTCATAATCTTGTACACCTCGATCAGGTCACCCCTCAGTCTTCTCTGCTCCAACGAAAACAACCCAAGTCTATCCAACCTCTCTTTATAACCACTGGAGGGGCCTTCTCTGGACAGCAGGAGGGTGCTTGGTCATCAGGGGCCACTTCCCCTCCCCATACCTGCAGAGAGGCTGCCAGGTTTCACTGGGTGGCCAACCTAGGTGGCAAAGTGCCAACCTGCCTCTGGTAAAATATCAGCGGCTGCAGGAAAATCCATTAAGTGGTCATTAATTGACCACAATTAATTGACCTTTCCCCTTCCCTCACCATCCTATCTGATTTTATATTGCCACTTCATCTGCCAGCCCGCTCCTGGGATTGGGGGGGGGGGTGTTAAAATCCAGTCATTGTAGACACCAATCCTCCCACACCCACCCCAGCTGAATGGGACACGGCCCTCACCACCCCCAGCACCAACAGCAATACTTACTGAAAAATCAGCATCCTCAGCTCGGAGGTGATTGGCGATGTAGTGCACTCCCTCGAGGGCCCTGATGATGCTGGGGGAGAGCAGCAGGGTGGACTCTGCCTGGGTGCCATTGTTCAGGCTGCTCCTCTGGCTGTGGTTGTGTCTCCCTCCTGCGTGCTTGTTGGGCTCATGACGACACTGGTATCCATGAGTGTGGAGGCCCATTGGCCTGGGGTGACACAGGGGCAGACTGAAACAGGGGGCCTCAGGCTCTGCTTGGGGGCAGCGCTTGGTGGGGCCGAGCTTCAGCTCCAGCAGGCTGAAGTGATTGGTGAAGGTTTCCGCCTTGGGTCCCGGTCTCTTCATGAAGAGCCACCGAGGAATGGAGTCAAGGAAAACCTTCCTCACCCACCTGGGCATCTTGTGTGTGTTGGGTGAGCGGTGATGAACATTGAGGACAAAGACGGTGATGACAATGGAGAGCGTGACGAAGATCATGGTGAAGAGCAGGTATTCACCGATTAAAGGGATGACCAGGGAGGTCGAGGGGATAATCTCTGTTATAAGAAGCAGGAAGACAGTGAGAGAGAGCAACACTGATATACAAAGTGTGATCTTCTCTCCACAGCCTGACGGTAAATAGAAGACTAGAACAGTTAAACAGGAGATGAGCAGACAGGGAATGATAAGGTTAATGGTGTAGAAGAGAGGGAGCCTCCTGATAATGAAGGAGTACGTGATATCCACATACACCTCAGAGCAACAGTCATACTTCTTGCTGTTGTAAATGCCCACCGCGTTGACTATGGCCCACTCGCCACTCTCCCAGTAGTCCTTAAGGTCCACGTTCCTGCCCATACTCCTCAAATCGATCTTGGACTTGTCATGCGTCCAGGAGCCAAATTTCATTTTGCAGTTCTGCTGGTCAAAAGGGAAGAACGTGACATCAATGCTGCAGGAACTCTTATAGATGGCTGGGGGCACCCACTGAACCCTGCCCGTCGAGAAAAGGTGGGCCTTTGTCATGTGTGTCACAGCAAACTCTCCATCGGCACTGGAACATGCAAACACAACAGGTTTATGTAGTCAGAAACAAAAACAGAAATACCTAGAGAAACTCAGCAGGTCTGGCAGCATCAGTAGAGAAGAGCACAGTTGACGTTTTGAGTCCTCATGACCCTTCAACAGAACTAGATTATATATAGTCAACAGGGAGTAAGTTATCATTAAGACAAGGCTGGTAATGTAAGTTATCATTAAGACAAGGCTGGTACTTTAACTTTTGAATAATTACCCTTTGCTAAATATAATCTATCCGTTACCCTCAAAGGTGCAATCCCTGCAGTTTATGCAATCAATTTGAATTAATGAGCAGTTAACTTCGCATTGATTAAAATGGATACAGTTTAGCTGGTCTGCCCTCTGCAATGTTGAGTGTTTGGCATGATGTGCCTTGAGTTAATGTGCTCTTACAAACTCGCAGTTTCCACAAATCTCCCATATCAAAGCTGATTTCTGCACACCAGCAAAAATACACTAACGAGATAAGTAGGTACATTAAAATCAAATGAAATCTTTCCACCTGTCAAACAAGCATGAAATCTCTCCGGACGTTTCCCATGAATCAAGGGGGAGTAATGAGTGCAATTTCTTTTTAAAACATTCTCAGTATGTGGGCTTTGTGGGAAAGGCTGGCATTTATCACCAAACGCCAGTATCCTCAATGGATTCTTCACTTCAGAGGGAAGTTGCGTGAAGATCATTCTGCTGTGGGTCTGGAGTCACACATGGAGCAGGTTTACTTCAGTAAAGGACATGAGTGAACCCATTGACTTTTTAGGACAATCTGACAGCTCCATGGTCAGTTTTACTGAGACCATCTTTTTACTTCCAGATTTTTTAAGCATTTTGGAATTCTCAAGCACGGTGTGAACTGAACAGCCTTTCCCAGGATTATTAACTTGGGCCGCAGGACTGGTAACCCAGTCTCCTGGTCCAGTGAGAATTACAGTGAAAGCGTGGCCGTCACTTTGAGGCATTTGTGCACTCCTGGTGCCAGAGCAGAGGACTGATAGTTGAACAGTAATCTAACCAAGAACCTAAGAAATCTGGTGCTCGATTAATCTGGCAGGAATCCTACTGGTTGGTAAACAGAAAGCTCAAAATAACATGACTCCATGGCCAGAGGCATTTTCCAGCATTCTCTGACAGTGTAAATCCGTGGCTGTACTGAAACTCCTTCTCCACTGTAGCTGCAAATGACCATGTATGTCAACAATGGAGATGGTGAACTTTAACTCACTGATATCGAACCAGTTCCACTGCCATACACAGAATGGATGAGCTCTTGGCTTTATGGGGATAGGACAGGAAGGTACAGTTGAGGCAGAAGATCAGCCATGATATCACTGAATGGAGGAGCAGACTCAATGGGCCGAATGGCCTAAGCTTGTTTCTATTTCATAAATTCTAAAGGGCAATTAGGGATGGGCAATAAACGTTGGCCTGGTGAAGTCCACATCCCATGGCTGAATTTTTAAAAATGTTCCTCAACATCCAGGGGCAAAGACAAGAGGGCAATCCCATTGTTGCTAGTGTTACCCAACACTGCAAACTCTTTACTGAAACCATCAGAGGTAATAGTGAATTAAACCCAGGGTTCTGCTCTGTGGTCTCTGAGTCAGCAAAGCCTCACTGCTCAAAGCCCTGCTCCACTCTATCGGTTGGCCCAGATACCGGCTGACTCAGGAGAGAGGGCATAATTCTAGATTTAGTCTTAGGAAATGGAGCTGGGCAAGTGGATGAAGTAGTAGTTGGGGATCAGATTGGTGATCGTTACCATAATATAGTTAGATTTAGCATCATTATGGAAAAGGACAAAGATAGAACAGGAGTAAAAGTTCTAAATTGGGGGAAGACAAACTTTACAAAACAGAGAGGTGAGCTGGTGAGAGTGAACTGGACACAGCTGTTAGAAGGGAAAGCTGTGTCAAATCAGTGGGAGGTATTCAAAGGCAAGATTCTGCAGACACAGCGTAGACATGTCCCCACAAAGAATAAGGGTGGTACTGCCAAATCTACAGCCTCCTGGTTACCCAGAAGTATACAGACCAAGATAAAGCCAAAAGGAAAAAAAGGAAGCTTATGACAACCACAAAAGCCTTAGGCCGGGATTGTCCAGCCCTGTGGTGGGTGGGACCCGGCGTGGGCTGAGGTGGTGCCCCAGCCAGAAGCCCATTGACTTGTGGCGGCTCCGGCAGGTCCCAATGGCGCGAGGGTGTGGAGAATCCGGCCGGTAATACTGTAGGAAGCCAAGAGAAGTGTAGAAAGTACAGGGGTGAAGTAAAGAAGGGAATCAGGAAGGATACAAAAAAATATTGGCAGGTAAAAATCAAAGAAAATCCTAAGACGTTTTACCAGTACATTAAGAGCAAGAGAATAACTAAGGAAAAAGTAGGACCTATCAGAGATGTACCTAGTAACTGTGGGTTGATGCACAAGATGTGGGCAGGGTTCTCAATGAGTACTTTGTCTCTGTCTTCACTAAGGAGAGGAATGATGCAGACAATCTAGTTAAAGAGGAGTGTGAAATATTAGATACATTAAACACAGTGAGAGAGGAAGTCCTGGAGAGAATGGCATCCTTGAAGGTGGATAAATCACCAGGGCCGGATGGATTGTATCCCAGGCTGTTAAAGGAAGCCAGGGAGGAAATAGCAGATGCTCCAAGGATCATTTTCCAATTCTCATTAGATACAGGTGAGGTCCCAGAGGATTGGGGGTCAGCGAATGTTGTACCATTATTTTAAAAGGGGTGGGAGGGATAGGCCTGAAAATTGTAAACCAGTCAGCCTGACTTCGGTGGTGGGCAAATTGTTGGAAGCAGTTCTGAGAGACAGGATAAACTGTCACTTAGAAAGGCAAGGATTGATCAGGGATAGTCAGCTTGGTTTTGTTCAGGGAAGGTCGTGCCTTACTAACTTAACAGAATTTTTTGAAGAGGTAGCAAGGAGGATTGATGAGGGTAGTGCAGTAGATGTTATCTGCATGGATTTCAATGAGGCATTTGACAAGGTCCCACATGGGACACTGGTCAGGAAAGTCATCTCATGGGATACAGGGGAAGATGGCAGGTTGGATCCAGAATTGGCTCAGTGACAGAGAACAAAGGGTAATGATGGATACTTTTGTGAATGGAAAGCGGTTTCCAGTGGAGTTCCACAGGGCTCAGTGTTGGGGCCCTTGCTGTTTGTTGTATATATTAATGATTTAGACACGCAAAAATTGGCCATGTAGTTGATAGCGAAGGGGATAGCTGTCCACTCCAGAATGATATCAATGGTTGGTTGAGTGGGCGGAGAAGTGGCAAATGGAATTCAATCCGGAAAAGTGTGAGGTAATACATTTGGGGAGGGTAAACAAAGGAAGGGAATACTCAGTAAATTGGAAGTTATTAAGAGGGGTTGAGGAAGTGAGAGACCTTGGAGTGAATGTCCACAGGTCCTTGAAGGTGGCAGGACAGGTGGATAAGGAGGTAAAGAAAGCATATGGAATGCTTTCCTTTATTGGATGAGGTATTGAATACAAAAGCAGGGATGTAATGATGGAACTGTATAAAACGCTAGTTAGGCCACAGCTGGAATTTGGTGTACAGTTCTGGTCACCACATTAACGGAAGGACATAATTGACTGGAGAGAATGCAGAGGAGATTTACAAGAACGTTACCAGGGCCTGAAAATTGCAGCTATGAAGAAGGATTGGATAGGCTGGGTTTTTTTTTTCCCCTAGCTAGGGGTCAATTACCAGGGGGAATAGATTTAAGGTGATTGGTAGAAGGATTAGAGGGGACATGAGGAAAAGCTTTTTCACCCAGAGGGTGGTGGGTGTCTGGAATTCACGGCTTAAGTTAGTGGTTGAGGCTGAAATGCTCAATTCAATTAAAAGGTACCTGGATCTGCACCTGAAGTGCTGTAACCTGCAAGGCTACGGACAAGGGGCTGGAAAGTGGGATTAAAATGAGCGGCTGGTTTCATTTTTCTCTTTTTGGCTGGCACAGACATGATGGGTGGAATGGCCTCTTTCTGCACTGTAACTTTTCTATGCTTCTATGGTTGTAAATACACTGCCTACACTCTACATCAGGAGAAACCCCTGAAACATCGTCACAGTCATTGTACAGGAGGAGCGTGTATCCAGACCTAGACGATAGTCTGGTATTATATTTTACACATCATCCATCGCCTAATTAAACCCAGTAGATGGTTTGGTGATTTTAGATTCTGAAAACATCTGTTATTTGTTACACGTACATGGGTTTATTCCAGTCAGGTACTCCCTGTCAATAAATCTGCCATACAGAGTGAGAGGCGTGGTACATTTAAAGTTCAATTGTAAGACAGTGTAGGGAGAGCTTTACTCTGTATCTAACCCGGTGCTGTACCTGTCTGGGAGTGTTTGATGGGGACAGTGTAGAGGGAGATTTACTCTGTATCTAACCCCGTGCTGTACCTGTCTGGGAGTGTTTGATAGGGACAGTGTAGAGGGAACTTTACTCTGTATCTAACCCCGTGCTGTAACTGCCCTGGGAGTGTTTGATGGGGACAGTGTAGAGGGAGCTTTACTCTGTATCTAACCCCGTGCTGTACCTGTCTGGGAGTGTTTGATAGGGACAGTGTAGAGGGAACTTTACTCTGTATCTAACCCCGTGCTGTACCTGTCTGGGAGTGTTTGATAGGGACAGTGTAGAGGGAACTTTACTCTGTATCTAAACCCGTGCTGTACCTGTCCTGGGAGTGTTTGATGGGGATGGTGTAGAGGGAGTTTTACTCTGTATCTAACCCCGTGCTGTACCTGTCCTGGGAGTGTTTGATGGGGACAGTGTAGAAGGAGCTTTACTCTGTATCTAACCCTGTGCTGTACCTGTCCTGGGAGTGTTTGATGGGGACAGTGTAGAGGGAGATTTACTCTGTATCTAACCCCATGCTCTACCTGTCCTGGGAGTGTTTGATGGGGACAGTGTAGAGGGAGCTTTACTCTGTATCTAACCTTCCTCAACTTCCTGATCAGATGAATCACGGAGTCAGTTACAGCACAGAAGGAGGCCATTCAGTCCAGCAAGTCCATGCTGGCTCCCTGCAGACCAGTCCAATCAGTCTTTTTCTTGCACTCGATCACCTGTACTTTTATTTCCTTCAAGTGTCCATCCAATATCCTTTTGAAATCATTGATTGTTTCCATTTCTACCTTTCTCACAGCCAAAAGACATACAAATGGATGAATTAGAACCTGAGTAGGCCATTCAGCCCTTCGAGCCTGCTGCTCCATTTGATACGACCATTGTTGATCTGATTGTGGCCTTAACTCTACTTTCCTGTTTATCTCCTTTACCCTTTGATTCCATTGTCAATCAAGAATCTATCTAACTCAGCCTTAAATGCATCCACTGGTTTCTGGGGAAGAGAATTCCACAGGCTCACGACACTCAGAGGAATATATTCTTCTCACTCAATCTTAATGGGACATCCCTTTTTTTTAAATCTGTGTCCCCTATTTCTAGTCTCCCCCACAAGAGGAAACATCCTTTGAGCACCCACCCTGTCAAGTCCCCTCAGGAATCTTATACGTTTCAATAAGGTCCCCTCTCATTCTTCTAAACTCAAATGGATACAGGCCCAACCTGTCCAACCTTTCCTCATAAGACAACCCATTCATCCCAGGAATGAGTCAAGTGAACTTCTCTCCACTACTGCTAATGCAATTATATCCTTTCTTAAATAAGGAGACCTAAACTGTACACACTACTCCAGATGTTTCAGGTCATCACCACTGCCTGTGTAAAAAAGTTCTTCCTCATTATCCTCCCGTATCTCTTGCCCAAAATCTTAAATCTGCATCCTCTAATCCTTGAACCATCAGCTAATGAGAAGAGTGTCACCTTGTCTACCTGATCCAAACCTGTCATTATCCTGTACACCTCTATCAAATTTCCCCATGATCTCTTCTGCTTCAAGGAGGACAATCCCAGCTTCTCCGACCTAATCTTGTAACAAAAATCCACCCCCACCCCTGCACATCCCTGGTAAATCTCTTCTGCACCCAAGGACCCTCACATCCTTCCTAAAATGTGGTGACCAGAACTGGACACAACGCGCTAGTTGTAACCTAACCAGAGCCTTTCTACCCCACCATCCTACCCAATATCACTATTTATGAAGCCCAAGATCCCATATACTTTGCTAAATACTCTCTCAATGTGTCCTGCCACCTTCAACGATGGATGCCAATGCACACACACAGGTCCCTCTGTTCATGTACAGTTTTTAGAATTATGCCGTTAAATTTATATTGCTTCTCCTTATTCCTTCTGTAAAAGTGCATCACCTGACTCTTCTCTGTATTAAATCCTTGAGGAATTTCACCCCCCTGAAATTGTGAAACTCACTTGTTGTAAAGAACGATGTCAGGGATCCAGATCATCTCAGAGGGCACACGGACTGAAGTAACATTGTCAAATTCTACAGGATCCCACATGAGTTTATAATCATACCATTCCTGAAAAAGACAGAGGAAATCACAAAAGATTAGTATGCAGGTACAGTGAGTAATTAGGATTAATCGAATGTTACCATTTATTGTGAGGGGAATTGATTACAAATTAGGGAGGTTATGCTTCAGTTGTACTGGGCACTGGGGTACTGTTATCAGTGTTGGTCTCCTTATTTAAGGAAGGATGTAAATGTGTTGGAAGCAATTCAGAGAAGGTTTACCAGACTAATACCTGGAATGGGTGGGTTGGATTATGAGGAAAGGTTGGACAGACTAGGCTTGTATCCACTGGAGTTTAGAAGAGTAAGAGGTGACTTGATTAAAACATATAAGATCCTGAGGGGTCTTGACAGGGTGGATGTGGAGAGGGTGTTTCCTCTTGTGGGAGAATCTAGAACTAGCGGGTCACTGTTTAAAAATAAGAGGTCGCTCATTTAAAACAGAGATGAGGAGAAATTTTATCACTCAGAGGATCGTGAGTCTTTGGAACTCTTCCTGAAAAGGTGGTGGAAGCAGAGTCTTTGAATATTTTTAAGGCAGAGCTGGATAGATTCTTGGTAAGCAAGGGGGTGATAGGTTATCGGGGTAGATGGGATGCAGATTTGAGGTTACTATCAGATCAGCCATGATCTTATTAAATGGCAGAGCAGACTCAGGGGGCTACTTCTGCTCCTTGTTTAAATATTTACATGTATAAATCAGGAACACCGTGTGAGTAACAAGGAACTGTCACAGTGTGTGACAAGGCCTGGAGGCCTGGAGTATTGAGAGTGCAGAGGTGAAGCTTCACACAAAGGGTTAAAGTTCCCACAGCAAGTTGTTCAGTTATAAATGACACAACTGACCATATCGAACTCCCGGCCCAGTGATACCAACCATTTCGACTGAGCCAACATGTCAGTTCAATGGCAAGGAACTAAAATATAATTAACTTTATCTTCAAATCAACTTTAACTTGAATTCATGGATTCAGTTCCTCCCTATTGGCACTCAAGTTAAGGTTGTGACTCATCAGCTGTGCAAGGTCCACACCAACCGGTCCATCAGTTCTGCAGAGTATACACCACATAATGCAAGAATTCCCCAAATCCTACACTGATAGGTCCATCAGATCTCCAACTGACAGGCCACTGTTGAGTGACCAGTCAACACATGGTTCCACATAGCCCTGAAGTCGAGTTTCTTCAAGTAAGTGTGGTCCTGGCTGGCTGAGCAGCTGAAAGCTTGGTGCCTGCTGGTTAAACATCAGCCCTGCCTCTGTATACACCTGGGAGCCCCTAATCCTTGGGCCCCACCAGCCTGGGTCTAAAGACTAGGCCTTGAGGTATGTCCCTTTGGGGGCTTCCTGTGGAGCTCCTCAGGCCTGGGGATTGGTCTCTGCTTCCGTCAAGCTGGCCAATGAGAAATGTAGGGCGGACAATGAGGAGATCCCACTGGCCAACATCAGACTTTCAGCTGGGTAGGGATTCTTCCCTTTACAGAGCTGACCTACCTGCTTCAGCCAAACGTTGGTCGTCATCATCTGGTTTTTCTCATCCTAATTCCAAGGGGAAAGGAAATGACAAACAATCAGTCACAGCTTCATAAGCAGTAAAACAATACACCAGCAGAGTGACTCCCTTACATTGGATCAGAAAATCCCCCTGGGTTATGTTGGCGAGAAAATCCTGACTCATTCATTTGGACATCGCCTGTTATTTTCCGAGGGCATTAAGCTGTTTTGAAACAGCTGCTTTTCTGCGAGCTAATCAAGGATAGGAGAACAAACTTTCATTTCCATAGCACCTGTCACCACCTTAGAATGTCCCAAAGTACTTCACAGCCAATGACGTACATTTAAAGTGAAGTCACTGTTGTCATGTAGAAAATGTGGGAACCAATTTATGCACAGCAAGCTCCCACAAACAGCACACTGATAATTATCAGAAAATCTGTTTTTAGTGGTGTTGATTGAGGGATAAATATTGACCAGCACATCAGGGAGGATTCCTGTGATCTTCTTTCAAATTGTGCCATTGCATCCTTTGTACCACCTGAGAGGGCAGCAGGAGTGGGAGGCTGAAACTGTGTGTAGTTGAATAAAGGGTAAGTGAGGGCAGACTGTACTGCTTGCAGCCCATCACTGTCAGAGAACAGGAAACATTTTCTGCTCTAATAATTTGTGACTGAGAGACACATTTACTTAATCTGTGCCCTGATGTAATGGCCACCAATCAACCGGTGTGATCATTCATTTTCCCTTGTGATATTCTGCAGCTGGAATATCTGTGCTGTGTGTGCCCTGCACCAGCATCCTGCAGATAATTGAAGCGTAAGCTAAGTGCAAATGGATTTCAGTCTTACTGAGCGAGTGAGGAGCAGAGAGAGTGAGGAGCAGAGTGAGTGGCGAGCAGAGTGAATGGCGAGCAGAGTGAGTGAGGGGCAGAGTGAGTGGCGGGCAGAGTGAGTGGCGGGCAGAGTGAGTTGTGGGCAGAGTGAGTGGAGGGCAGAGTGAGTGGCGGGCAGAGTGAGTGGCAGGCAGAGTGAGTGAGGGGCAGAGTGAGTGAGGGGCAGAGTGAGTGAGGGGATTCTCTGGGCTGCGCACAGGTTGAAGTGACTGTGTCTCTCTCCGTTCACCACCCCCCTCCCCAGAGTAATTTTTGTCTGGATAACAGACGCAATGATGACTATTTTGGATCCAACCACAATTTATAACTTTGTAGCACCTTTAACATAATAAAATAGCCCCAGGCACTTCATGGTAGCATTATAAAACAAAATAAGACTCTCAGTCTCATAAGGAGATATTGGGCAAGGTGACCACAAGCTTGGACAAAGAGGTTGATTTTAAGGAGCGAGCAGAAGGAGGAAAGTGAGGTAGAGGAGGAATGTTTTAGGGATGGAATTCCAGAGCTTATAGTCCTGGCAGCTGAAGGCCCAGGCCACTGATAGAGTGATTAAAATTGAGGGTGTACAAGAGGCCAGATATGAGGAGCACAGTTATCTTGGAGGGATGTGGGGCTGGAGGAGATTACAGAGCTAGAGAGGGCAAAGCCATGAGTTTTGAAAGCACAGGTGAGAATTTTAAAATCAAGACATTGCCCCCTAAAACCTAACGCACTGTTCAAGTTCAAAGAGTTGGAATCAGACTATTTGACCATGGAAGCATCACAGTGGAGTCTAATGTGACAAGATTGGAAGTGTGTGGGGGAGGTGTGGGGTTAGAGTGGAACCCGGACTGAGTTTTGCTTCCTCTCCCTATCTCAGAGGCATAGAGGACAAGCCAATGCACAACCGAGAGCAGTGGGGTTATAACCTGGGTCCAATCGGAAATCCTATTGTAGTGTACGCAGTGTAGAAGAAGGTCCCTCTTCCTCTCGAAATAGATTTTAATCGCAAACTCTGCAATTGAACACAGAGAAGTGGGAAGGGTTTCATTTTGGTAGAGAAAATGAGGAGAGACAATATAAACTAAAAAGGTGGAATAGTGAAGGGTGTGCAGGAGAGAGGAGCCTGAAGAGACATGGGCACAAACCATTGAAGGTGGCAGGACAGGTTGAGAAAGTGGTTAACAAGGCAGATGGGATCGTGGGCCCTATAAATAAGGACATTGAGCACAAGAGCAAGGAAGTTAGGATGAATCCAAATAAAACACTGGTTCAGCTCCAACTGGAGCCCAGCTCTGGACCCAACACTTTGAGAAGGATGCGAATACTTTAGAGAGGGTACAGTAAACATTCATGAGAATGGTTCCAGAGATGATTAACTTTAATTACATGGATAGATTGGAGAAGTTGGGACTGCTTTCCTTAGAGAAGAGATAGCTGAGAGAGATATTCAAAATCATGAGAGGGTCTGGACAGAGTAGATAGGGAGAAACTGTTCCCATTGGCGGAAGGATCAAGAATGAGATGACAACTGTTTAAGTAAATGACAGAAGAGATGGTGACATGAGGAGAAACTTTTTTCACCCAGTGAGCAGTTGGGATCTGGAATGTGCTGCCTGAGAGTCTGGTTGTGGCAGATTCAATTGTAGCTTTCACAAGGGAGCTGGATAATAACATGAAGAGAGAAAATTACAGGTCTAAGGGGTAGTGCAGGTAGGGGAGTGGGACCAGTTGAATTACACAAACAGCAAGATGTCATAGATACAATGGTCCCTAATGAGCTTCTTCTGTGTTCTAAGCATTCTATGATTCTATGAAACCTTCTCCCAAACAGCCTCAGCATTTCCCAATGCTGCTGGGTTAGTGCGGAGAGCTGTTTGCTGGCATGTGTTAACACTTCTTGTGAGAATGCCAGAGAGAATCAGGAACTCTCAACCCCTATAACACAGATAACAAGACACAAATGTGATTATAAATCATTCAGCAGACAGCCTGTTAAACTTTCATAGTCACTGTCCTAAATCTTTAATCTGTTTGTTGTTTGTCTCCTTCACCTCCATCCATAGAACCATAGAAAAGTTACAGCACAGAAGGAGGCCATTCAGCCCATCTTATCCATGACAGCCCGAGGACACCCAGGTGCCCTTTCTAATGCCACCTTCCTGCACCCGGCCCATAGCCCTGCAGCTTACAGCACTTTAGGTGCAGATCCAGGTACTTTTTAAAACAGTTTAATGTTTCTGTTTCTACCACCAACTTGGCCAGTGAATTCCAGACACCCACTACCCTCTGTGTAAAAAAGTTCTTCCTCATGTACCCCCTACACCTTCTGCCACTTATCTTGAATCTATGTTCCCTGGTTCTAGAATTCTCCATCAAGGGAAACAATTTTATCCTGTCCACTCTATCTATTCCCCTCATAATTTTGTACACCTCAATCAAGTCACCTCTCAGCCTTCTTTGTTCCAAGGAAAATAACCCCAACCTATCCAAACTCTCCTCGTAGCTACTCTTTTCTAACCCTAGCAACATTCTTATAAACCTCCTCTGCACTCTCTCCAGAGCTATTACATCCTTCCTGTAATGTGGTGACCAGAACTGCACACAATACTCCAGTTGTGGCCTCACCAGTGTTTTATACAATTCCAACATTATATCCTTACTTTTATATTCTACACCTCTGTCAGTGAAGGAAAGCATTCCATATGCCTTCTTTACAACCTTGTCTACTTGAACTGCTACCTTCAGGGACCTGTGAACTTGTACGCTAAGATCTCTCACTTCGTCTACTCCTCTTAGTATATTCCCATTTATTGTGTAATCCCTGTAACTGTTTGACCTCCCTAAGTGTATGACCTCACACTTCTCTATGTTAAAATCCATCTGCCACTTTACCGCCCACTCCACCAACCCATCTATATCGTTTTGGAGATTATGGCTATCCTCTACACTATCCACTACTCGGCCAATCTGCAAATTTCCCAATCGTGCCCCCCATGTTCACATCCAAATCGTTAATATGTAACACAAACAGCAAGGGTCCCAACACTGAGCCCTGTGGAACACCACTTGAGACAACTTTCCATTCGCAAGGGCATCCATCGACCATTACCCTTTGTTTCCTGTTACAAAGCCAACCTTTTATCCAGTTTGTCACATTACCCTGAATCCCAGGGCTTTTACTTTCCTGATCAATCTGCCATGTGGGACCTTGTCAAAGGCCTTGCTAAAATCCATGTACACAACATCCACTGCACTACCTTCATCAACCCTTCTTGTCACTTCCTCAAAGAATTCAATCAAATTTGTGAGGCAAGACCTTCCTTTAACAAATCCATGCTGACCATCCCTGACTAGTCCATGCCTTTCCACATGACAGTTAATCCTATCTCTCAGGATTGATTCTACTAATTTGCTCACCACCGATGTATGACTAACTGGCCTATAATTGTTTGGCATTTCCTTTGATCCCTTTTTAAACAATGGAACTACATTTGTATTTCTCCAGTCCTCTGGTACCTCCCCTGTATCTAGTGAAGATTGGAAAATCATCCTCAGAGCATCTGCTATCTCCTCCCTGGCTTCCTTCAGCAGCCTCGGAAACAATCCATCTAGTCCTGGCGACTTATCAACTTTCAAGGATTTCAACCCTTCGAGTACTTCCTCTCTCTTTATGACTATTCCATCCAATATCTCGCAGTGCTCCTCCTGGACTATTATATCTACATCGTCCCTTTCCTTTGTAAACACGGAGACAAAATATTCATTCAAAACCCTTCCCACAGCCTCTGCATCTACACACAAGTTTCCATCTTCATCTCTGATAGGTCCCACTTTTTCCTTAACTAACCTTTTAGCATTAATGCATTGGTAAAACATCTTTGGGTTATCTTTAACTTTACTTGCTAATCTTTTCTCATGCCCTCTCTTTGATTTCCTTATTTTCTTTTTTAATTCATCCCTGCATTTCCTATATTGGTCTAGGCTATCTGCAGTGCTTAGTTCTTTGTGCCTATCGTACGCTTTCTTTTTCTGTTTGATCTTCCCCTGTATTCCTCTAGACAACCTAATTCTAACTGAATTGTGATCACTGTCCCCGATATGGTCGCCAACTGTCACTTCACCCTCTTGCCCTTCTTTGTTCCCCAAGACTAGGTCTAGAATTGCATCTCCTCTTGTTGGGTTTGTCATTAATTGGTTGAAAAAATGTTCCTGGACACACTGCATGAATTTTCCTCCCTCAGTGCCCCTTATATTGTTTGAATCCCAGTTGATATTAGGATAGTTGAAGCCTCCTACTATTATTGCCCTCTTGTTCTTACAAGCAGAAATTTGCCTACGTATTTCTTCTTCTATCTCCCTTTCACTATTTGGGGGTCAGTAGTATACTCCCACTAGTGTGACTGCTCCTTTGTTATTTCTAAGCTCAATCCATAAAACCTCGTTTGTTGATCCATTTAGTATACCATCCCTTCTCACAACTGGAATTGATTCTTTAACCATTAGTGCTACCCCACTTCCTTCTTTTTCTCCTACTCTATCATGTCTGAAGACTCTATAACTAGGGATATTTAGCTGCCAGTTTTGTCCCTCCTTTAGCCAGGTCTCCGTTATAGCAATGACATCCTGCTGCCATTAACTCATCTACCTTGTTTGTAATACTCCTTGCATTGAAGTATAAACAGTTTAACCCCATCAATTTCCCTTGCTGGACACTTTTTAAACTTTGCTTCTCCTGTAACTCCATGTCTATCACAACGTCCCTAGCTAATGTTCTACCTCCATTTTTCTGATCTGAATCTGACCTATCTGATCCTACTCCTGGGATCCCATCCCCCTGCCACACTAGTTTAAATACTCCCCAACAGAACTAGCAAAAGCCCCCACAAGGACACTGGTCCCAGCTCTGCCTGGGTACAGCCCGTCCAGTTTGTACAGGTCCCACCTTCCCCAGAACCAGTCTCAGCTCCTCAAGAATCTGAACCCCTCCCGGCTACACCATCTCTCCAGCCACGTGTTCATTGGTCTATCCTCTTATTCCTGCTCTTGCTAGCACGTGGAACTGGGACTAACCCTGAGTTGACTACATTTGAGGTCCTGCATTTTAATTTATCTCCTAACTTCCTGTACTGAGCTTGCAGGTCCTCATCCCTTAGTTTACCTATGTTGTTGGTACCAATGTGTACCACGACCACTGGCTGTTTACCTTCCCTCCCCAGAATGTCCTGCAGCTGCTCCGTGACATCCTGGACCCTGGCACCAGGGAGGCAACATACTATCCTCGATTCAAGTTTGCGGCCACAGAAGCATCTGTCTGTGCCCCTAACTATTGAATTCCCTATCACTATAGCCCTGCCACTTGTTTTCCTCCTGCCCCTCTGAGCAGCAGAGCCACCACGGTGCCGTGAACTTGGCTGGTGCTGCTTTCCCCTGAGAGCCCCCCACCCGCAAACAGTATCCAAAGTGGTATATCTGTTAGAGAGGGAGATGACCACTGGGGACTCCTGCACTACCTTCCTGAGTCTTTTACTGTTCCTCATGGTCACCCATTCCCTGTGTAATCTTCACCTGCGGTGTGACCACCTCGCTAAACGTGCTATCCACGACTTGCTCAGCATTGCAGATGCTCCACAATGACTCCAGCCGCAGCTCCAGCTCTGAAATTCAGTTAGCTAGAAGCTGCATTTGGACACACCTTCCACACACATGGTCAGCAGGGACATTAGAAGTGTTCCTCATTTCCCACATCCTGCAGGAGGAGCATATCACGGGTCGGAGATCTCCTGCCATGATGCCCCTCTTGATTTAGCTAGTTACTCCCTTAAAAAAAATATACGCTAGCTTGGGACCTTGTTTATGTTAGCTAGGGACCTTGTTTCTTGACTAATTGTACTTGTACAGTAATACTCTATACTTTTTTACTTCCTACCTCAGTATTAAACAAGGAATAACTTTAACAGATTGAAACAAAAACTCACCAGGATTTACTCACCAATCAGCTGCTTTTTCTTTAAAGTCCACTTTCAGAAGAGTGTCCCTCACAGGTCTGGTGCACTCCTGCAGGCAAAGCTTCTGCCTCTCCCTCTCTCTTTTTTGTTGGTTTGAGGAGGAGGGAGGGATAGAAACACTACAGAATGTAATGTTTGGGGCTATTCTGTTCTTTGACAGTGGATCCTCCTCGATTCCCTTCTGAGTCGCTGTGTCTGTGGTCACTTATCCCAGAATGCTTCAGTCACTGCTCACCAGCACCCTCTGTTGGATGCTCTTCCTCCTGTTGAGTGCAAGAGTCCTTCTCCTCGATTCCCTCCTGAGTCGCGGTGTCTGTGGTGACTTTTCCCAGAATGCTTCAGTCACTTCTGACCAGTGTCCTCTGTAAAAACACCCAGCCCAGGTCTGGACCTGACAGTCCATCCCCCAATTTTCCCCATCTCCTTAGCAGGAACTAACACTCATTCAGCTTTCAACTCAGGTTCTCCTCCTGCACCAATTGACACTCCCTGGAGAGACCACACTTCACCTTTGGGTCACTGAACACACTCTAGATATTGTACCGCCTCCCCCCCAGTTCCATAGAATTTACCCAGTGGACATATAATGTGGGGGAGGGTATTATGACATGGCAGATGATGTGGGCCAGGTGAACCAAGTCCATGAGGGAAACTTGGTCACACTATCACAACAGTTTTGCAATTTGTATTTATGATGATGTATGTGCCCTGAAGTAATTAGTCCACCAAAACATTTAGAGATTTAAAAAAATTAAATTAAAATACTTAATAGCAAAATAAAATATGTCAAGCACATATATAAGATTACAATAACTACCATGATGACTCCTAAAATTCCTAATTAACCTGATCTCCAGTTACACTCCCTTTAAGGCAACTGTCCAAAATAGCTTTTAGATTTAAAACAGACTCAGCAACTTAATACAATACCCTGGACAATGGAATTCCAAGTGGCTTTTCTCCAGCTTCAGTTCTGTTAGATAGCAGACTTACACACAAATGCTAGAGGTTTCATTCAGGCTATTTCATACACCTGTTAGACCTTACACAGCCTTCTCCTGATAGATAACCTTTCATTCTCCTTTATATACTCTCTCTTTATATATGTCTTTGACATTGTATCCTCCTCATAATATAAAAACTTTCATGTTGCTACTATTTATTGTCAGTAACATTTGGGAAAAATAAACACCTTCCTTAGCCTTGCTTATCTGGCTAGTTGTAAACAGACCAAAATCCCTTTGAAATTCAAATCTTCCTTCATTTATCTAAAAAATCAAATTCCCTTCACACCTTGCATGCTAAACCAACACCCATGTTTGCTCATTTAGCATGTCAAGCACCTAGCTTCTTTTGATGAGTTAAACTTGCAGTCTACTTGACTCCAAGTGTAACTAAATCTCACACAGACTGACCCAACTATACTTATCCCCATAAACCTACTCCACACTAAACCAGAAAAGTATTATGAAAATATATGTTAGTTTCAATGACAGAGGGAAGGGGGCAAATGATTCCCTTTAACTCCTTGGCAGAAACCATGGCCTGTGCAGAGTGCATATTATGACAGTGACTACACTTCAAAAGTACTTCATTGGCTGTGAAGTGTTTTGGGATGTCCTGAGGTTGAGGAAGGCACTATAGAATGTTACAGAAAGCTTACAGCACAGAAAGAGGCCACTCGGCCCATCATGTCTGCACTGGCTGAAAACGAGCCACTCAGCCTAACCCTGCTTTCCAGCATTTGGTCCACAGCCCTGCCAGTTACAGCATTTCAAGTGCAAATCCAGACACCTTTTAAATGAGTTGAGGGTTCTTGCCTCTACTACCCTTTCAGGCAGTGAGTTCCAGACCCCCAAAACCCTCTGGGTGAAAAGGTTTTCCTCATCTCCCCTCTAATCCTTCCACCAGTCACTTTAAATCTATGTCCCCTAGACACTGATCTCTCTGCTAAAGTAAACAGGCCCTTCCCATACCCTCTATCCAGGCCCCTCACAATTTTGTACATCTCAATCAAGTCTCCCCTCAGCCTCCTCTGTTCCAAGGAGAACAGCCCCAGCCCATCCAATCCCCCCTCGTAGCTGCAATTTTCCAGTCCTGACAACACCCTGGTAAATCTCCTCTGTACCCTCTCCAGTGTAATTACATCCTTTCTGTAATGAGGTGACCCGAGCTGCACACAGTACTCAAGTTGTGGCCTAACTAATGTTTTGCACAGTTCCAGCATAACCTCCCTGCCCTTAATATTCTGTGTCTCGAATAATAAATGAAAGGATTCCATTTGCCTTCTTCACCACCGTATCGACCTGCCCTGCTAGCCGAAATATTGATAAGATTTTCAAATATATATTATGAGTTAACTTGGCTGGTCCGCAAAAAAAAAAATAATAATCGATAAAAAAAAAGAAAATCCCTAATTCTCGGCGAAACACCGACGTTAAAATGACCCAACGAAGAAACCGAAAATCACCAGTAGCTTCAATATCAACACAAGCAAAGACATGGGTAAGAATCCGTTCAAAGCAGGCGAGAATTCCTCATCGTTTGACACGTGCATATCTTCAAATCAATCAATGGAAACTAAATTAATCTTTATTACCAAAACCATAAATTAACAAAATCTTAAAATTAAGCAAACAAGTAAAACTAACATTAAAATTGACTTAGAAAAAAAAATGAGCAGCGAAAATCAATCGTCGCTAAGAATCTACAAGATTGGAATAGTTAATAGGGCGAGGCGGGCGCTTGACGCAGGAAGTTATTACAATGAATTATCTGTAAATAGCTTATTATTCGCTTCATACCACACGGCCCGCTGTCCAAAGCCGAAATATTTCACTTTTCAGCCTTCGGTTAAGGGTGTGACCCTATCGGTCAAATTATTCGCTTTAACCTTCTTTCCCCGCACCTTCTTTAACTCATATTGGCATTATCTTCAAGCCTTATTCTCATATCTACAACAGCATCCCCGCCAGCCCCCACCCCAAACAATTAAACCCGGTGTAAAAAGTGCTGTTCTGATGTATATGGGTCCGTGAAAACGGACTGCCCGTGCTTAATCACCGTGTCCTTAAAGAGGTGTTAAATTCTCGCGTCTTAAACATATGGGCCACCACCTGAAATAGCGAAATGGTCCTCGGTAAAATGTTCACATTTTGCCACATATTTGGACCTACCACAGGATGGAAAATATCGAGCTGGGTAAACATGAGGTCGAAGTAAGAGAGAGCTGTGATAAAAAAAAATAGATTGTTCCCAACTGATGGAAATGCAGCCCAACGATTCAATATGATATCGTTATGATAATTTAACGCCGTCCACTTCTCACACGCATCAGTTGAAGTGCATATCGCTGTCGGATCCTTGGGGGCGCGGCAGACAAACCGGCAGATGTACCGGAGAGGCATTATCTAAAACATCTTCGACTATGTTAAGATTGGAAATCAGACCCACTCTCCTTGTGCAATGTCCACATTGCTGTACAAAAATGAATCCATTGTCTGAAGTGTTGCGATAAGAATTTGAATTTCAGATGTGGGAAGCCCCAAGTCGCCTTTCCTTGTTTTAGAACATAAAATAGCATCAGATATACCCTCGGGCAGATGTGACATGTTCTGAACAGCCTTCTTAGTAATACCACCCAAATCTAGCAATCTATTCTGAGGTTTCTATTAAAACCCAGATGATAATAAAAACTAGGAATAAAGAAAGGCTTTTAGAATATCAAAAGCTTGGGGTGGTGGTGGGGGTGGGTTTCAGAGGGCTGAACAATAAATTAGCAACCCATGCTTGAAGTTTGGAACTGAAGGGATGGACAAATAATCCCACCCAGCGGTGAGGTCCCGCTCCTAGGTATTTCTCCCCGCCCCCGGTGTGACGCTGCCTTTGATCGTCCAAGGGACTCGGATTGTTTTTTTTTTAAAAAAAGAGGTTTTATTCTTGGATGACCCAAAAGTAAAAAGCTGTTTTCTGAAGAGCAATTTTGAGCTCCGCCTCACTTCAAAAATTTCTCAAGAATTGAGAGACTGTTTAACCATTCCCCCCCCCCACCCCCCAGGAAGGAAATCGCTCAGAAGAGCTACATCACCGGCACACAGGCTAATGCAGCGACATGGAGCGACCCACAGTCTCTCCATCCAGTCCCGACTTTGTTAACAAAAACAGAAACGGAAATACCTGGAAAAACTCAGCAGGTCTGACAGCATCTGGATGCTGCCGGACCTGCTGAGTTTTTCCAGGTATTTCTGTTTCTGTTTCTGTTTTGGATTTCCAGCATCCGCAGTTTTTTTTATTCTTATCCCAACTTTGTTAAAACGTGTCCATATTAAAGAGCAAAGGTGACAAGGGATCCCCTTGTTGGACACTTTTATTGATTAAAATCGGGTTTGTTTTACCCGTATTTTTTAGTCTCTGTGAGGTCTTATCGTATAAATTATCAGTCAGGTTCGTAAATTTTACACTTATTCCAAGGCTTTTAAGAATTAACGTACGTCCTGTGGAGTCAAAGGCTTTAGCTAAATCGATAACCACGACAGCAAATTCCCTATGTTACCTTTCACCCTTAAAAGAGTTTGGTGAGATTGGGATGCTTTGAACACAACCTGAAGACCCGGTTACAAAGCCCTTTGGCCTTTGATTTAATTCTTTCGCTTGAGTCAACCCACAGGCAACAATCTTAGTGAATAACCTTTTACTATAATAGAACCGGCCCTTATAGATCTCCAGTTACCTGGATTTCCGAACGTCTTAAATTCGTCAGCATTTGCCATGAAACAGCTTTTAATATTTTACCCGGGATGATACTTGATCGAAGCCAAATCGTAAGCATATTGGGTTTTGGGCAAATCAATAATTTTAATCTTTAACTGTACTTTTATCGGGACCTGGGGGTGTATCTCTCTTAAACTGACCTATAAATGTCTTCATCTCATTCTCACTAATCCCATCAAAACAGCGGGAAAATGTCGGCCTCATTCAGACACTTGACAATTTACCCGTGTCGGCTTTATTATTGGTTTTAGATAATCTTTGGTTAAAATATTCTAAACTCAGGGGATCTGGCACTTGGCTGGTACCCAACCACCACCACCCACCTCCCATTCATCCCTTAGCCAAGCCTTTTTTTTTAATTCAATTTATAAACTCTCTGAATTCCTTTGCATTTTCGTTTATTTTTAGCGAGTCTCTTCCCGGACTAGGGTTTTTAAAGGGAGGATTTTTACTGACAGCCTTAGGGGATCAATTATATCCTACTGCTTATGGTTAACTTTTCTAACTGTATGTCCTATAAAAATTATCTGTTCAAACAATGGATGTACTATACCGCTCATATAGCCATTATTGGAACCCGCTCTATCATTAACAACTTCAGAGCCTATTCGTTAACGTTAAGGTGTCCGTATTATCGTAATACCAGATATTCCTAAACCTCTAAAAAGCGATACATCCCGATTTCCCTGTAATCCTCTAATTGATTCCCTCTGAGACATCCCATTCCTCTGGTCCTCGGGAGGTGAGACAGAGCTAAAAATATTACTGTTAACGTTTCTCTTCTCCGAGGCATTAAGCTTCCAATTCGGCTGCAGGCAGTTTACCTGAGGTTTGCTTATCAGTCTCTGTGGATATCATAACGTTAATATTGTTATAAGCAGAAATTCTTTCCCTGATCGCAGGAGAAATAACACTCCTTCTGTGGACCAGATGAATTTATTTTTTTTCAATTTTCCAACAGGTAAGATCGACCTAACACGGCGATCCTTTCCAGCTTTCCAAGTGGTGGATGGACATGAGCTTCATGTGTCTCTGTGTCAGAGAAGCGCTTCCTTGCACGGATCGCATCTGTAATCGGTGCTGGCGTTCACTCCACCAACACTCTCATTGCAATTTGCATAGTGACACGCAATCGCCTGGTATTCACCGCTTTTCTTACACTAACTACAAATAACCAAGAGTTTTAAAATCCCATGGTTATTCCCTGGACAGTGGAATTCCAAATGATTTTTCTCCAGCTTCAGTTTCAGTAGACAGCAGACTATGCACAAATACTGAAGGCTTCATTAAGACTACTTCATACCCTTCTGTTAAATTTCATAATGCCTTCTCCTCATAAGACAACCCTTCATTCTCCTTTATAAATGTTTGTCTCTTTTTAATATGTAAATTCTATTGTTTCATATGTTTCTTTGACAAAGTATCTTCCCCAATATAAAAACTTTCATCTCGCTACTATTTATTGTCAGTAACCTTAGGGAAAAAATAAACACATTCCTTAGTCTTGCTTATCTGGCTATTTGTAAACAGATTGAGGTCCCTTTGAAATTCAAATCTCCCTTCATCTATCTAAAAATTCAAATTCCTTTCACAACTTACATGCTAAGCCAGCATCGTGTTTACTCATTAGCTCACCAAGCACTTAGCTTCTTTTGAAGAGTCAAAGCCTGCAGTCTACCTGACTTCAAATGTAATTAAATCACAGACAGACCCAGCTACTCACCCCAATAAACCTACCTTACAATAAACCAGAAAAATATTATGAAAATTATTATACTTTCATGACAATCATTACTAACTAAATGCTCTCCCAGTGTTAATCCTTCCATCTGTCCAGCTTAATTTCCTAAAAACTGAGTCCAGAATTGTCCCTTCTCTTGTTGGACTTGCAACATACTGGAGAAAAATGTTCTCCTGAATGCACCTTAAGAATTCTCTTCCCTCCATTCCTTTCACACTAAAACTACCCCAGTTAACTTTGGGGTATTAAAATCACGTACTATTATATTACTGCCCTATTGATTTTGTACTCCTCAGAAATTTGCCTACATGTTTACTCTTCTATCTCCCTCTGACTGTTTGGGGGTCTACAGTCTCGTCTGAAAACCCTGTGATCAGGAATGTTGAATTGCCATTCCTGTCCCTCTTTAAACCATGTTTCTGTAATAACTATGATATTATGCTGCCACATTTCTAACTGTGCCCTCAGCTCGTCTGCTTTATTTGCCACACTCCTTGCATTGAAGTTTATACCCTTGAGCACTGCCAAACTCTCTTTTTATTTAATATCTTTTGTTCTTTCTGATTTTTCTCCATCTGAATCTAGCCTCAGGTTCCCATCCCCCTGCCAAACTAGTTTTAACCCTCTCCAACAGAACTAGCAAACCTCCGAGCAAGGATACTGGTCCCAGCCCCATTGAGGTGCAAACCATTGGGCTTGCACAGGTCCCACCCCCCTCAGAACCAGCCCAGTGCCCCAGGAATCTGAATCTCTCCCTCCTGCACCATCCCTCCAGCCACACATTCATCAGCTCCAACTTCGAATTTCTATGTTCACTAGCACATGGCACTGGTAGCAATCTGGAGATTACTACCCCTGATGTCCTGCTTTTTAAAGTCTTATCGAGCTCCCTAAAATTTGCTTTCAGGACCTCATCCCTCTTCCTACTTATGTCATTGGCACCAATATGAACCATGACCTCAGGCTGTTCACCCTCCCCCCTTAAGAATGTCCTCAGAAATTCATCTTATTTTCTTAATGCTTCCCTACTATTTTTATTTACCTTGGTGAGTATAAACACAGCATCAACCCACCACAGTCTACCAGCAGTGATTGTGAATAGCAATGATTGTGAACAGTAGCGATTGTGAACAGATCTGAGCTATTTCTCACCACGTCAATGAGCTGAGCAATGGAAAGTCCAAAGTTGACGATGACAGCATCTGAAGTGTTAGGCACAGGTCTGGACCATCTATTGTAGCCAATGAAGAGATGGTTGAAGAGTCTCTCCTCCGCTTGGGAACGAGTCTTCTCCTGACAATAAACTAGAAATAAGAGAGAGAGGGTGAGAGTGAGGGCCTTGGTGAAATCCATTATTATTGGTTGAACACATTGATTACAGACAGAGATGACAGTGAACTAGAACTCCTGCTCCCTTCTCTTACTGTCTGTAATCAGGGTGTGTTTTTAAAAGGAAGGTGTGAGTTTCTTAACCCCTGAGTGTGGGCACAACCTGATCAACCAGCAGCAAGCTTTTTGTAGGTTTAAATAAGGGTGATTATTTGTTCACACATTCACCCCAAAAATCTAATGCTCCATTAATCACACCCCCACTCATATACACATGCCCACAGGAGAAAAACACAGTTAACGAGGGTAGTGCATGTTTTACAAGCTACAATCAAGGAATACTTTGAGATTGGCTGGTGTTGGTGCAGGTTGACCAAGAGGGGGTTCTCTTCCACTCTTGAAGTGAAGCTAGATGAATTCAATAACCAAAGTCATTTATCAAGATCCTGGGAGTTACCATTGACCAGAAACTGAACTGGGCAAGCTATACAAAATCAGTGGCCACAAGAACAGGTCAGAGGCTGGGAATCCTGCAGCAAGTAACTCACCTCCTGACTCCCCAAAGCCTGTCTACCATCTACAAGGCACAAGTCAGGAGTGTGATGGAATAGTCCCCACTTGGCTGGATGAGTGCAGCTCCAACAATACTTAAAAACACAACACTAACTAGGCACAGCAGCCTGCTTGATTGGTGCCACATCCACCAGCTTCATCATTCACTCCCAGCACCACTGATGCACAGTAGCAGCAGTGTGTGTACCATCTACAAGCTGCACTGCAGAAACTCACCAAGGCTCCTTCGACAGCACCTTCCAAACCCACAACTGCTACCATCTAGAAGGACCAAGAGCAGAAAACACATGGGAACACCACCACCTGGGAGTTCCCCTCCAAATCACTCACCATCCTGAATTGGAAATATATCACCGTTCCTTCACTGTCACTGGGTCAAAATCCTGGAACTCCTTCCCTAACAGCACTGTGGGTGTACCTACACCACATGGACTGCAGCGGTTCAAGAAGGCAGCTCACCCCCACCTTCTCAAGGGCAACTAGGGATGGGCAATAAATGCTGGCCCAGCCAGTGACACCCACATCCTGTGAATGAATTTAAAAAAATCAAAGTCATTGCAAGATTCCCTCAAAGAGGTGGATTTCTCAGCAGGTCATGAAGTTAGTTGCCTGTAATCTTATTCCTAAGAGGTCAGTTTTCTGTCATGGTGGACTTGAAAGGGAACAGACTTGGACACCTTATGATGCTGCAGTCTCCAGATTTAAGGCCTTTGCAGCTGCTGCTGTTGTTTGCAGACTGACTGATTTCACCCTGGTGCTTGGAGTGAGTAAGATGGATTACCTGAAGAAAGTTTTGTTCAGGTGACCACATGGTCAATGCTTCTATTGTCCACCCAGACTGATTTGAAGTTCGAAGCCATTGCTACACAATGAGGGAGGGATGGTGGCCATTCATACCTACTTATGGTTTAACTGTTTTCTTCTACATCTCTCTTTGTTAAATTTTGAGCTTAGAGGCAGTGAGTCTAGGTGTCCATAAATTTTGAGTTTTGGGTAAGTCCACAACAATAAAAGGTATGATTTGTTAAAAAGAAATGATCATAACATGGGGTGTGGGTGGCACTGGGAAGGCCAGCATTTGTTGCCCATCCCTAATTGCCCTTGAACTGGGTGGTTTACTATGCCATTTCAGGGGGCAGTTAAGAGTCAACCAAAAAAATTGCTGTGGGTCTGGAGTCACATGTAGGCCAGACCAGGTAAGGATGGTGGATTTCCTTCCCTGAAGGGCATTAGTGAACCAGATGGGTTTTTACAACAATCGATGATAGCTTCATGGTCACCATTAAGGAGACTAGCTTTATATTCCAGACTTATTAATTGAATTTAAATTCCACCACCTGCCATGGGGGGGGATTTGAGACCATGTCCCCAGACCCATTAGCCTGGGCCTTGGGATTATTAGCCCAGTGACACTGCCAGCCTCTCCATTCCACAAATGGTTTCCTCTTGGTAAGTCCATTCAATTAGATTCTGAGTCTATGCAAAAGTCACCTGACCCTCATTAAGCATCTTAGCAGCCGTTTAATGTTCATTTTTAAAAGAAAAGGCAGTTCCAGAAAATTCTATACAGTCCACGGGCAGAACTTTCTGCCTGTCGGGCATGTGTTGTGGGAGTGGGCATGGGCGGGTGCAGACAGGATCGCCGCCCACGATCGAGTCCATTTTACGCGGGCAGGCCAATTAAGGCCCACCCAGCGTGAATCAGGGCTCCCAAGGACAGCGGGAGTGGGCGGACGGCGGCTGGGGGTCTGCAGTGACCACCAGGTCCAATGGTGACCCGGGCGGCCTGTTTTAAAAAGCTGCTGCTGCCTTTCTAAGGCTGTGAACCATGGCCAGTGGAAGGGCTTCCCAGAGCGCTGCTGGTGAGCAGGCCAGGCAGGAGGGGAGGGCAAGGCGGGGGGGGGGGGGGGGCACTGTACCCCTCATTGTTCTGATGACTGCCTTGCTGCCCTCCTCCAGGGGGTGGCAGCACAGCGGGAGGTCCTCATACCCCAGGACTGGAGGAGGAGGCTCCCCCACAGGGTGAAACATGCCTGGGAGGAGGTGGCGGAGGTGGTGAGCTCCTGTCATGTGGTGCGGATCAGCTGGATCCAGTGTCACAAGCG
The DNA here is from genome assembly GCF_017639515.1 of Carcharodon carcharias. Taxonomy (NCBI): domain Eukaryota; kingdom Metazoa; phylum Chordata; class Chondrichthyes; order Lamniformes; family Lamnidae; genus Carcharodon; species Carcharodon carcharias. The sequence goes on from NC_054468.1 coordinate 237,569,029, forward strand.
CTTCAATAACCTCTTGTGCTCAGGAAGGGTGAGGACCATGTTGGCATTGGTCACTTAACCCAGCAGGTAGGCTTTCCCCTGCTACCCCCCCTCCCCAAGTCTGAGTGTAGGGACTACAAAGAATCATTGACGCCATGTGTCCTTCGCTGGGTGGGTCAGCAGATATTGCCCATGCCGAGGTCACCCTGAGAGGGTGGTGAAGAGATGGATTCTGCCCACACAGCACGTGTTACACTGAGACCCACATGAGTGTTTTGGGGGTAACCTGGAGGAGCTGCACCTGGGCACAGAGCTGGAACTCCAGGACATGTCATAGTCACGGTGATGAGATGCTGGGAGGAGAGTTTCAAGGTGGTGTTGGCACCGATCGATCTGCTACAGAAGGTTAGACTGTGTGGTGTCGGCAGCATTTGGCCAAGGGGTTGGGGGGACAGGACTAGCATCTTTGTGTGAGTGTTCAGCAGCTGCAGGGTGAGGAGACACTGGAGCCCTGCAATGTCCCACTCTGGTTGGGGTGGGCCACCATGAAGAGATTCCAGGTACAAGTTGCACTAATCAATGCTCTTCCCTCCTTTTCAGGAGAAGAATGTACATAATGCCACCGAGCGGGTGAGGACTGGCGGAGGGCCGGCACAGTTGGCGATTCTCAGCCGGTTTGTGCAGGAGGCCCTGGATCTGGAGAGGCCCCATGCTCCCAGGTCCACCAGTGTCGGTGAGGCTGGGGTACCACGGGCAGGTTTGTCCAGCACTGAGGTCACCATTGTTCTCCCAGCAGCCATGGCAGTGCTGAATGTTCAGTGATTGGAGTTTGCAACATGGTTTGACCATTGTTTATGGAAGGATGAGCGCGTAATGATCTGGGGGACAGGGATTCACGTTGACATTGTCTCCACGTTAACTGATCCAATGTCCTTGTTCTTCCTTTCAGCATCGTCAGAGCAGGGCCGGGAGGAGAAGCAGAGACCCCCTCTCACACCTGAGGGCCCCGAAGTCTCATCATCCCACCAGCATCACACCATCTCTGCCAGGCAGGCACCAGCGCAGATACTGGCATCTCGGTGGGAATTTGAATATCTCTAGTGTCCCGGGGCACAGCGGTGAGGGCACTTCACAGTCACTGGAGGAGCTGGCAGACACAGAGAGTGCCCATGGTGCCAGCAGACAGAGGACTGCAGGGGACCAGGCACATGCTCAGTCGGTGTCTGATGATGAGCCTCTGGAATGTCCACGACGCAACAAACACAGGAAATGCAGCCGGGTGTGCGGGAGCATCTGGGGGAGATACATGAGGCTGTGCTTGGCTTGGTATCCGTGGTGGAGGAATCTACGCAGACAATCGCTGAAGCAATGAGCCTCATGTCCGAGTGCCATGCGTCCTCCATGGAGAGAGTGGCGACTCTCGTGGAGAGGCTCCTCCAGGAGACCCATCAGTGCTTCCTGGGGATGTGCTCGGACCAGCAAGTATCTCACATCGGCATTGACCTCAGCTGGTCAGTGCCAGTGTGGGAGATGGTCTGGGCACCAAGTTTCCCAGCTCGGTGCCCATCTATCCACGGAGCAGGGAGGTCTGAAGCGACCTCACGTTGATGCAGCAGCTGCCTGGCATCTCTGTGAGCTCCTATCAGGGCGCTCCAGATGAGGGCGGCAGCTCCTCTGTCCCTCTGCCAGTGACTGTTACATCCAGTGAGGCTGCAATGACTGGGGAGATGCCAGCTGTGGAACTGGCAGCTCCCTCCCAGGCGGGACCAGCACAGGCTCCACGGGCCAGAGGACGGTCACCAAGGTCATCGAGGCCGACAGGACAACAGAGTCAGCAGCTGGCTCAGATACCCCTCCCAGCGATGGGGCAGCACCAAAATGTAAACATAACAGCATTTTAGGCACAGCACAAGTTTACCACTGGTGTTTTTGTGTTGGCCCGAGATGAGGTCTTTAAGAGTTGGTGTGATTTTTAACAATTTTGTCATTTTGTTTTCTTAAGTTCCTTTGGTTGTAATATTAAATTCTGACATGTCACCATGACTGAGGGTGTCTCTTTTCTTCTGCAGGTGGATGGTTTCCAATAATGTTATGAGTGATTTGTGGGACATTCAGCTTTATTAACAAGGCTCTTGGTTAATGTTCCTATCCAGGCAGATTTTGGACCCAAGTACCGAGTATGAAGCCTACAGCCCAGGCTTGTCCTGAAGGTCCATCTGTGGTGTGCTAGCTGAAGGTTCATTGGATTAATGCCTCCCTGGTGTCCCTGCCTCCCTGGAGTATGCCCAGGTCAACATCTACCCCGTCAGTATTTCCCTGTGTGTGCTCATCCTCGGACTCACTGCTGGACTCATCGTGTGCAGCTGCAGCCATTGAGTCTACATCTTCATCGTCCACTGTGTCCACCCTTTCCAGCGCAAGATTGTGGAGAGTGCAGCATGCAACCACTATCACCGAGACACGATCTGGGGGGTACTGGAGTGCGCCCCCTGAACGGTCCAAGCATCAGAAGCGCATCTTGAGAAGACCGATGGTTCTGTCCAACACAGCCCTTGTGGAGCCGTGGCTCCTATTGTACCGCTGCTCAGCTTCTGTTCTTGGATGGTGGAGAGGCATCATGAGCCACCTTCTGAGGGGATAGCCCTTGTCACCCAGCAGCCATCCATCCAGCCGGGCTGGAGCACTGAAGAGGCCCGGCACCTGGGAGTGTCTGAGGATGTAGACATCGTGGGAGCTGCCTGGGTACCTTGCACAGACTTGTAGAATCAGCATCCTGTGATCACACACTATCTGCACGTTCATGGAGTGGAAGCCCTTCCTGTTGACGAAGGCACCGGGCTCACCTGCTGGCACCTTGATGGCCACATGTGTACAGTCTATAGCACCCTGGACACGGGGGAAGCCAGTAATGGCCGTGAAGCCTCTGGCTCACTGTGTCTGACTGGCCTGGTCCCAGTGGAAATGGATGAAGGTCAATGCCCGTCTGAACAGAGCGTCTGTAAACTGCCTGACACGATTGTGGACAGCTGATTGGGAGACACCACAAAGATCACCCACTGAGCCCTGGAAGGAGCCAGAAGCATAGAAGTGGAGGGCAACTGTGACCTTTAGAGACACTGGCATGGGGTGGCCACCCACACAGTTAGGGGGGATATCAAGGCCAATCATCTGACAGATATAGTTGACTGTCTCCCTTGAGAGGCGGAGCCTCCTTTGGCTCTGCACCTCAGACATATTCAGGTAGCTGCTTCGCCGCCTCTATATCCTGGCAGCAGGATAGTGGTGTCTTCTGTGGCCCCTTCTGCCTTGGACAGCCTCTTGGCCCTGCGCCCCTTGTGCCTGCGCCTCTCCTCCCAAAGGTGGCACCCCTGGAGGCTGAATGTGGACTCCTGGCCTCCTCCCCCTTCTAGCCCTTCCTTCCTCCTCAGAGGAGGTGCCTCCAGTGGAGAGTTCAGCTCCCATTCCCAGGCTAAGGGAAGGCTTCCTGAAACCTGCAAGGCCCAGAAAAGATTCCTCACTGCAGAGTGCAGACCTGAAGGTTGTGAGTCCAGACCAAGCAGCTGGGATGTGTTTAGAAGTATTGCAGATCAAACAGGTAAGTATCAGTGACTTTGAAACATCGCTATTTGACAGAGCGCACTCGTGACCCCACTGAGCCCTCTTATCCCAGCTGTGGATGAGGTTTATGCAAATGTGTCCTACCCCCTGCCCGTTGCGCCCGTGCACCAGCCCGAAGGTCACACGCCCGCCCAATGAAACATCACGATGGCGTGCGGTGACATCAGGCGTGCATCACTTTATACATCCCACCCCCAGGCGCATTCTGCCCATGTTTATAGTTATGAATATGAGATGCTCTTCTTGGGAATGACACATTACTAACCCACTTGATTGTCCAGCATTTATGGACTGTGAGATCATACTTTGTGTAAATGGCCACAAACTCTGTTAAGATGCTGCAACTTAACATGTGACTATGGCCATTTAAACTGCGGACTGTGTTCAATTCCGTGATCAATATTTAGTTAAACCTGGACCTGTATAAGGAAAATTCACATCCACCTGCAAAGTTTACACATCTCATTGTTTAAGAATGAACCAGCATTTGAGAAATATGAATTATTTAGACTGCTGGTCTCCGTGTGCCACATTGAACAACGGGGAGGATTTGAGCTCAAGTTTGGGCAGAGATAAGAGTGAATAACGATAAGAACATAAGAAATAGGAGCAGGAGTAGGTCCTTCTCGAGCCCGCTCCACTAATCAATGAGATCATGGCTGATCTTTTACTTCAACACTTTTCCTGCACTATCCCTGTATCCCTGGATGTTTTTAATATCTATCGATCTCAACCTTGAACATACTCAGTGATTGAGCCTCCACAGCCCCCTGGATGAAGATTTTTTTTTATTGCACTATCAATCCTCCTTGATCCTTCCTCAAAAAATTCGATTTAATTAGTAAGACATGACCTTCCCCTAACAAAACCTTGCTGACTATCCTTGATTAATCCATGCCTTTGTAAGTGACAGTTAACCCTGACCCTCCAAATTGATTCCAATAATTTGTCAACTACCAAAGTCAGGCTAACCGGCCTATAATTTTTAAGCCTGTCCCTCGCACCCTTTTTAAATATTGGTACAATGCTCCGATCCTTTGTGACCTCGCCGGAATCTAGTGAGGATTGGAAAATGATCCTCAGTGCATCTGTTATTTCCTCCTGGATTTTAAAATAGATTCTAGCATTTTCCCTAATACTGATGTCAGGCTAACAGGTCTGTAGTTCCCTGTTTTCTCTCTCCCTCCCTTCTTAAACAGTGGGGTTACATTTGCCACCTTCCAATCTGCAGGAACCATTCCAGAATCTATAGAATTTTGAAAGATGATCACCAATGCATCCACTAACTCTACAACCACCTTGTTCAACACTGTGGGATGTAGATCATCAAGTCCACAGGATTTATTTACTTCAAGTCCCATTAATTTCTCTAGTACTATTCGTTTTGCTGATATTATGTTGCAGTTCCTCGTTTACACTAGACCCTTGATTCTCCATTATTTCTGGGAGGTTTTTAGTATTTTCCTCTGTGAAAACAGACACAAAGTATTTGTTTAGTTTCTCTGTCATTTCCTTATTCCCCATTCTAAATTCTCCTGACTCTGCTTGTAAAGGATCCAATTTGTTTTTGTTAATCTTTTCCTTTTTACATACCTATAGAAATGTTATTGTCCATTTTTAAGTCTCTTGCAAGTTTACTCTCATATTCTATTGCTCCTTAATCTTTATCTTGTTCCTCCTTTGCAGAATTCTAAAATGCTCCCAATTCTCAGGCGTTCTATTCTTTTTGGCAACTTTATATGCCTCTTCCTTTGTCTAATACAGCCTTTGATTTCTTTCCACTACCCACAGTTGGAACACTTTCCTTTCAGGGTTTTTGTGCATGAAAGGAATGTATTTTTGTTGTAAGCCAAGGCCAGAATTCTTCACTCGGCATGCAAGCATGCACCCGACATGCTCGAGCGTAAAATGATGCGCAATGACATAGGGTGTGTGCCGACATCATCACACACTGGCACGATATTTCAGTCAGCGGGCATGCACAGGAGTCAGCAGCACACCATCCGATGGCTAACAGGCCAATTAAGTAATAATTAAATGCAATTTTCCACTGCCTGTAGAACCTTACGTTTGGCAGGCAGGCGGCCTTTGGGTTTTTTATGAATCCTCATCGACAGGTGGGATGAGGTTTCTAACAGGAATTTAAAATAAAATAAAAATGCTTAAATCTCATTTATAACGCTTCCCTGGTCACATGAGGGGACATGTTTACCTTATTTTTTTTTTTAAATATTTATTTGCAATGTTATAAATCTTCATCTCCCTGAGGCAGCTCTGTGCCTTCAGGAAGCTTACAGTGTGTGTATTTGTGCACATGCACAAACTTTCACACTCACCCTCCTCCCATTGAGCAGCGCACAATTCATACTGGGGTGTGTGAAATTGCAGTCGGTGCCTGATCTCAGGTGACGGTTGGTTTCACAGCTACTCCTGGGCCCACTCACCGCACCCGCCCGGCGAGATAAAAATCCTGTCCTGTGCTAAATGTTAGCCATTGTCTGTCTACCATCACACCTCTTTATGTAGTTTCCCAATCCACCATAGCCAATTTGTTCCTCGTACCTTCATAATTTCCTTTGTTTAGATTTAAGACCCCAGTTTCTGATCGAACTATTTCAAACTTATGTAAAATTCTATCACATTTTGGTCACTTTTTCCTAAAGGCTCCTCTACAACAAGATTATTAATTAGCCCCTTTTCATTGCACAATACTAGATCTAAAATAACCCATTCCCTAGTTGGTTCCTCAATGTATTGTTCTAGAAAACCATCTCACATCCATTCCAAGAATTCATCCTCCACCAAATTAGTACTAATTAGGTTTACTCAGTCTATATGCAGATTGAAATCCTCCATGATTACTACATTACTTTTGCTACACAGACCTCTAATTCCCTGATTTATACTGTGATTTACATTACCACTGCTGTTTGGTTGCCAAGAAAACAACTCCCACCAATGTTTTCTGCCCCTTGCTGTTTCTTAGTTCCACCCGAACTGATTCTACATCTTGATCTTTAGAACTAAAGTCATCTCTCACTACAGTACCACTGCCCTCTTTAATTAACAGAGTAACCCCCACCAACTTTCCTAGCTTCCTGCCCTTCCTGAATGCCATGTGCCCTTGGATTTGCCAATAGCAGCTTTGGTATCCTTGTAGTCTTGTCTCTGTGAAGGCTATCAGATCATACAAATAAATTTCTATTTGAGCTTACAATTCATCTGTTTTTTTTGTGAATGTTGCAGGCATTCAAATACAGAGCCCTCAATTCAGATTTTTATTTTTTTTTGTAAACTCTGGCTCTATCTGCTGACACACTCTTAAGTTTGCAATCACTGTCCCTTCCTGCCACACTCTGATTATCATCACCTTTATTGCTACCTTGATCTACTGTGTTGTCATTTCCCTTTAATTTATTCAATCTTCCCCTACATGATCCCATCTCCCCTCTATTTAGTTTAAAGTCCTCTTTACTTCCCTAGTTATATGACTTACTAGGACCACTGGTCCAGCACAGTCCAGGTGAAGACCATCCCAATGGTGCAGCCCCTACTTTCCTCAGTACTGGTGCTAGTGTCCCACAAAACCACTTCTCCCACACAAATATTTGAGCCATGCGTTCATCTCTCTAATCTTATTTACCCATTGCCAACGTGCATGTGTGGCTCAGGTAATAATCCAGAGATTATTATTTTTGAGGTTCTGTTTTTTTAATTTAGTACCTAGTGCCTCATTCTCCCCATGCAGAACCTCTTTCCTTGTTCTACCGATGTTGTTAGTACCTCCATGGACCACTATAACTGGATCCTTCCTCCACTCCTCTGCAAATTCCTCTCCAGCCCTGAACAGATACTCCAAACCATGGAACTGAGGCAACATAGCCATCTGTATTCTCACTCTCAGCTGCAGAGAACAATGTCTATCCCCCTGACTATACTATCCCCTACTGCCAATACAATCCTTTTAACTCCCCTAGTTGAATGGCTTCTTGTACAATGATGCTATGGTCAGCCTGCTCATCCACACTGCAGCCCTCACTCTTGTCCACACAAGCTGCAAGAACTTGGAACTTGTTGCTCAGTTACAAAGGCTGATGTTCCTCCACTCCTACCTTCTCAATTCCCTTACCTGCCTCACTCACAGTCACACCCTCCTATCCCTGACCAAATCAGGTGACACTAACGTAAGGGGTGTGACAGCCATCTGGATCAAAGTGTCCAGGTAACTCCCCCCCCGCCCCCGATGCATCAGGATGTTTGCTGCTTGGTTTCCAACTCATTAACTCTGAGCCAAAGCTCCTGAAGTCGCAAACACTTACTACAGATGTGGGTGCCATGGTCTGCAGTGGCATCCAAAACTCACCCCTGGCTTCAACATTCTGTGCAGCCTAGCAGCACTCATATAGCCTTGTATTTATACCCCCTGAAAAGCAATGATCAGTCAGTTCTGCTGAACCTCAGAAACCAGTTTAAACCAACTACCTAATTAATTAGCTACATCTGCTCTCAGAGAGCTTGTATTTCCTTGTTTAAGACGGGAAGAAACTTATCTCTCAACTTAAAGAGCAATATTTAACTAACTGCTAAATGTAAACATAGCCTAGACTTTAAAGAGAGATTAACCCTTAAAATTCCTTCACTCACCAAACTCCCAGCTTCAACATAGTGTAATGCTGTCAACTGCTATTGTATTGAGGTGATCTGCATCCCAGAAGTGTTAACCCTGCAGTCATGTGATGGAACTTAACTGTCAGGTACTGCAGTATAATACACCCAAAACAAAGCAAATCTCTGTGTGTGCAAGTTTGCAGAATGAAACAGTAACATCAAGAAGACTGACGAATGCAACATCACCTCTCTCTTTCCCTGCTATTCTCAAGTTCAGGACCCTATCTCTGTTACATTTTGGAATGTATCACAGAGAAAGAGGGTTTTAATAGCAGGGAATATCAAGTGCCATAGCATCTACTTTGGAAAAAGATGGATTGCAGTTTAAACGAGATTGTCTCCAGAAAAGTAACAAGCTTATAGGGTGCACCACTGGGATTTCAAGACCACCAAAGGAATGATGGAACGTATATATTTTTTCTTCCAAGTCCACCTGAGCACCAACCTCCTGGCTATTCACCTACAATAGACTTCACAGCTTCATGCGAATCATTTGTTTTGAAAAAGACCTTCACACCAACACAAGTATCAACCCAACCAAGAAACCACCAGGTCTGCATCAATATAAAGGCTGGGTTATAATTTCCATTTTTTCTAATTACACGTTTAATTCCATCTGTATCTAATCATCGTGTGCATGATAGTATGGGTGAGATTGTAATTGACACATTGCATTCAAACATCCGGGGCAAGTATGTGATAATAAAATACTTGTTTGTTTTCAACATCACCAGAAAGCCTGCTGCTGGAATATGTTTTGCATTAGAAAAAATCATTCCCAGGATAGGGAAATACATGCACCTTACACACAGACATCCTAATTACTGACTGCAAGGAAGCACATAAATCCCGGCTGTAATAGAGGTTCATTAGGAGTCTGTTCAATATCAATCCAATACTTTATGGAGAGCATAAGATCGAATCATTTTCAGTCCATGTACAGCCATTCTGCAACACTGCCCCCGGTAACAGTTTAAAAACTCCCTCCCAGCTCATACCAGCCTTTCTCTAAAATAAATTCATTCCGGGGAGTCATTCTCCATCCTGATCAGCCCCCTCCTCCCAGTGGATATCACTCCCCGTGGGCTTTTCAACCAGAATTTTTCACTCTTCCCCCTCCTGAAATGGACTTTTCAGGGAAGTTTCCCCGGGTAACGGGCGCCCTATAATGCTTTACCCACGTGGATCAGCCATCAGGATTGAGCCTAAAATCACCGGTTGATTAACCACACGGGTCAGAGAGCAGAGCCTAGCCCTGTTCCCACGTGTGTATCAGAGGGAGATAGGGAGTGGAGGGTCCAGAGACATGTTAATGCTTTCCAGCATTCTCTGCTTTTACCTCAGAATGTCAGCAACCCAAGATAATTTGGTTTTGGATTAATAAATAATTGTATATTTATTATGTATAACGAAAGGCACTGCACTCTTGTAAAGGATACATTACTGGAGTCCGAATTGATCAGAACCACGCCTGGTGCCCGAGGATTCGCCACATGAAAATCCAAATTTGGATTTGGATTTGGAACTCGGTTTTGGTTGAAGTATTTGTGACAGCAAGAAACACGAGGACTTGTAACCTTCCCTCTCCTTCCCCCTGTCGCTCCATTCCCCTCCATCTTCTCCCCATTATCTACCCCTTCTCCGTCCCCCTCCCATCCCATCCTCGTTACCTGTCCCTTCTCTGTCCCTTACCACCCACCCCCCCCACCCCACCCCCTCACCCCCCAGTGTCATGAACGAGTCTCTGGAGTGGTTGGGCTCCGCACGCAGCTGGACAATGAATGTCCAAGGTTCAAGGCCACCTGTCACATGGTGACCTCAGCCTGGAGCAGAGTGAAGGGTCCCACCGTGAGATGAAGCAATGGCGGAGGGGTGAGGTGGGTGGGGGGGTTTGCAGGGGTTGAATAAATAAGGAATGCCCAATTTCCCAGTCGTTGGAACTTTTAGCAAGAGGTTCAAAGAGAGGTGACTGGCGGGGAGCGGGAAATATTTCCCATTTGAAAAGCATTCACATTCCATTGAGCGAGTCCCCCACGGGATTTAAAACCCACTCGTAGAATCATAGAAAATTCACAACACAGAGAAAGGCCATTGGGCCCATCGTGACGGTGTTGGTGCAGGGAGTTGGTGCTACCCCAGTCTAAAATCACCTATTGATTAACCACACGGTTCAGAGAGCGGAACCCAGCCCTGTTGCCACATGTGTATCAGCGGGAGACAGGGAGTGGAGGGCCCAGAGACAAATACCCACCCCCCCCCCCCCCCCCCCCCCCCCACACACACACACACACACACACAAACACTCCACCCTCACCCCCACACATGCTGGTGCTTATCCACCCTCCTGCACTCGGCCTAATTGGAGATCAGTGACCCTCAGGGGGTATAGGAGGGTGGAACATGCCGGGAAACATTTCCTGGACCGGCACACACACGACGGGCCGAATGGCCTCTACTGTGGGGTATTGCTCAGTGGGGCGTGAGATGCAGCGAACAAGAAGGACACATGCCAGGGGGTTGGGGTGGGGGGGTGGGGGAAGAGACATCGCCTCTAAATTTAAGTTGCAAAATTTCAACTTACTGCTTCTGCATAAGAAGGTGAAGAGGGTGAGGAGGAGGATGCAGCCTCTCAGGACAGCGGTTTCCATGGGCGAGACCCAAAACGTTGCCATTTTCCTGAAACCTCGGCTTGGAGCAAGGGACCGCAAGCCTGTGTGGTCTCACCGAGAAGGCATTGGGATGGAGTCCCCTGGCTCGCTGGAGTTTGAATGAAGCTTGTTCCCGGGTGGAGCGGCTCTTGCGGCGCTGTCCCTGGTGCTGAAACCCGCTGGGCGCCTCCCCTCCGGGGAAATGCCCAGGTTTAACCGGCTCTCCTGCGAAAATAAATGATTGTTTTTTTTTTTTTGGAAGCTCGCATTAATATTTCAACTTCGAGGAGTGCGCATCACCGCAATAAAACAGAGTGCTCATCGTTCAAACCGCCTCCGATCAATTTAAGCGACAGAAAGAGAGAGACGCGTCCAAACTCAGAGCCCCCAACGCCTCCTCGGTGGCTGGAACTTGGGCCAAGGCTGCTCAAGGAAACCTCCCCACAACCGCCACCCCCCCCCCCCCCCCCCCCACCCCCCAACAAAGTTTTCCACTCACACTCATCAAAGTTTAATTAAAACCCGCATCTTCGCATAAAACCTGCCAGGTTTTAAATCGAAAGGCATCCTAAGAGACAGGCTGCTCTGGTCCCTGGCTTGTGGATTGATTAATTGGGCTCCTGTCCAACACGACATGGGTGGAGGGGGGGGTGGGGGTTGGGGGGGAAATAATACCGAATTCTTTCTCCAAGCCGGTCCGACACTTCGCTGTCCTTGGGCTGTGGGCTGTTCCATAGGGCAAGGCTTGCTGAATGTAGGACCGGTCCCCAACACTTCCCCCCAACACAGAGAGACCGCAGTCAGAATTGTCAGGAGCGGCTCTCCACAAACAGACACACACACATTAGTGAACAGAGGGAGCTGGTCTTCGCTGACATGTGTGGAGAGGACTAACCTGGGTGAGGAGCGGCAGAATGCCAGCTCCTCCGGATTCTGTCAGAAGGAGGGGTGGGGGGGGGTGTGGAGGTAGGCGGGGAGTGGGACTCGGGCACTGGACCTGAATCGTGTTTCTGGAAAATGATTCGGACAGGCGATAAGTATTTGAAGTTTCTGCACCTGCACCAAGTGGAGTTTGGCGGTTTAAAGGGACGATGTATTAATTGAGCTGACAGCACAAAGCTCTGGAAACCGACATGGAAATCACCTGGAAGAATGGGCTGATCACGTTCTGTCTGGGGGGGGGGGTTTATTGTGACTGAAGCATTCGAAATACCTCAGGAGCTTTGATTAAAGATCCCAGCGCCCCCTCCCCACCCCCCCCCCCCCCCCCCCCCAAAGCCTCGCCCAGTGAATTATTCCAACATTTAAACAGTGCCAAACTCCGAGCATTTGGCCAAGCCCTCTCCTTCACCCCGAACCCTCACAGCTCATGTCTGGTACGAATCTCATCTTCTCGGCACCTTGTCAAAAGCTGTACATGGCGAGGAACATTGAACACTCCCTACACATTGCTGCTCATTCATTTCACTGCTATCTCTAGTAAATATTGGAGGTTTGCCACATACTTTCCGACTGAGTGACCATCACTGTTCTTGATGCAACTGAATAAACTAGCTGTATCAAATCAGCGCAGGCATTGTATGGACCTGGAGAAAGTTGTGATCACCAGGGAAAGTGAGAAAGAGAGATGAACAGAGAGTGAGGGAGAGAGAGGGAGAGAGAAGAACAGAGAAAGAGGGAGAGGCAGAGAGATGAGCAGAGAGTGAGGGGGAGAGAGAGAGAGAAGAACAGAGAAAGAGGGAGAGACAGAGAGATGAACAGAGACAGGAAATAGAACTGAGAGATCCAGGATAAATAAAGATAAAATATAGAACTAAACATAACAAAATAGATCTATGAGAGAGATGGTGGCATAGTGGTAATGTCATTGGACTAGTAATCCCGAGACCCAGGTGGTTGCCCTCTGAAATGGTCTCACAAGCCAGTCAGTTCCAGGACAATTAGGAATGGGCAACAAACGCTGATCCTGGCAATGATACCCACACCCCATGAAAAGATAAAGAAATAAATAGAGACAGTGATAGAGGTAAGGAGAAGATTGAGATAGAGAGGATTGAGATATAAAAAAAAGAGATAGAGACCAGATGCAGCAAGAGATATGGAGAACCATACAAATTGGGAGAGAGATAGAGTGTGAGAGAAATAGTGGCAAGATAGTTTGGTCAGAGACAGAAAGATTGTAAAAGTCGAAAAATAAGCAGAGACAGGAACAAAAGTGAGCAGAAAGATGGAGAAAGCGACAGAGGGAAGAGCAGAACTGCCTGTGAACAAATTGACTTGCTGGAGAGAGAATAAAATAAAGAGTTAAATGGAGAAAGATAGGAGCAAACATGATAAATTAGTCATTATTGAATAACAAACAGAATGGGAGAGGCAGAGAAATAGAATAAAGGATGAACTGAAGGAGACAGAGAGAGGAAAGACAAATAGTGGAGAGATAGAGAACTGAAGTATAGAGAGGGAGAGAGAAACATAGAGAGAAAGAGGAGACTGAATAATATAAATAGAAACAGAGAGTGGAAACTGGAGAAGAGAGAGAGAATGCGATGGGGCAGTTTCACTCTCGGAAGGTGATGGAACCACACACACACACACACACACACACACTAGAGAGGGTGCAGAGGAGATTTACCAGGATGTTGCCTGAGCTGGAGAGTTTTAGTTATGAGGAGAGATTGGATAGACTGGGGTTATTTTCCCTGGAGCAGAGGAGATTGAGAGGTGGGGGGGGGGGGGGGGGGGGGTGTGGTTGGGGGACATGATTGAAGTGTATAAAATTATGTGGGGCATAGATAGGGTTGACAGGAAGGAACTTTTCCCCTTGATGGAGGGATCAATAACCAGGGGGTATAGATTTAAGCTAAGGGGCAGGAGATTGAGAGGGGGTGTGACGAAGAATTTTTTCACCCAGAGGGTGGTGGGAATCTGGAACTCACTGCCTGAAAGGGTGGTAGAGGCAGAAACCCTCTTAACATTTAAGAAGTATTTGGATGTGCAATTGTGATGCCATGGCATTCAGGGCTGTGGGCCTAGTGCTGGAAAATGGGATTAGAACAGTTAGGTACTTGTTTGACCAGCGCAGACTCGATGGGCCGAAGGGCCATTTTCTGTGCTGTAAACATCTGTGACTCTATGACACACACACACACATACACAAACAAACACTAACCCTGGTTTTGCAGTTTCAGGTCCTGCGAGACCATGTGTAAAGCAGTCCTGTCCCGCAACGATTCATTGTGGAGCTGGTCCTTGTCCCTGCCTTTTTTCCGGCTGTGCCGATGTGTGAGCGGAGAAGCCTCTGATTCCCGGACGGTATTGGCGCTCCTCTCCCTGACTGAGCAGGGCTGCAGACTCCAGTCTGTGTTCACACTCAATCTCCCGGTAAGGAGGGGCGGGGGGGACTACAGGCTCCGAACCCGTTCACAGGCGCTACTGCTTCAGTCTGCACCAGTGCACATGGTCACTCTGGCTGCCTTACTCCCGGACAATCTAAAAACAACGAACCAACTTGGCAAAAAAGCCAGTGTGTGTATGTCAGTGTGTGTGAGTATGTCAGTGTGTGTGAGTATGTCAGTGTGGTGTGGAGCATGTCAGTGTGTGTGAGTATGTCAGTGTGTGTGAGTATGGCAGTGTGATGTTGAGCATGTCAGTGTGTGTAAGTATGTCAGTGTGTGTGAGTATGTCAGTGTGTGGAGTATGTCAGTGTGTGTGAGTATGTCAGTCTGTGGAGTATGTCAGTGTGTGTGAGTATGTCAGTGTGTGTGTGTTTGTCAGTGTGTGTGAGTATGTCAGTGTGTGGAGTATGTCAGTGTGTGTGAGTATGTCAGAGTGTGTGAGTATGTCAGTGTGTGTGAGTATGTCAGTGTGTGGAGTATGTCAGTGTGGTGTGAGTATGTCAGTGTGAGTGAGTATGTCAGTGTGAGTGAGTATGTCAGTGTGTGTGAGTATGTCAGTGTGTGTGAGTATGTCAGTGTGGTGTGGAGCATGTCAGTGTGTGTAAGTATGTCAGTGTGTGTGAGTATGTCAGTGTGTGTGAGTATGTCAGTGTGTGGAATATGTCAGTGTGTGTGAGTATGTCAGTGTGTGTGTGTGTATGGCAGTGTATGTGAGTATGTCAGTGTGTGGAGTATGTCAGTGTGTGTGAGTATGTCAGTGTGTGGAGTATGTCAGTGTGTGTGAGTATGTCAGTGTGTGTGAGTATGTCAGTGTGTGGAGTATGTCAGTGTGTGTGAGTATATCAGTGTGTGGAGTATGTCAGTGTGTGTGGAGTATGTCAGTGTGTGTGGAGCATGTCAGTGTGTGGAGTATGTCAGTGTAGTGTGAGTATGTCAGTGTGTGTGAGTATGTCAGTGTGTGTGAGTATGTCAGTGTGTGTGGAGTATGTCAGTGTGTGTGAGTATGTCAGTGCGTGTGTGTATGTCAGTGTGTGTAAGTATGTCAGTGTAGTGTGGAGTATGTCAGTGTGTGTGAGTATGTCAGTGTGTGTGTGTATGTCAGTGTGTGTGAGTATGTCAGTGTGTGTGAGTATGTCAGTGTAGTGTGGGGTATGCCAGTGTGGTGTGGAGTATGTCAGTGTGTGTGAGTATGTCAGTGTGTGTGAGTATGTCAGTGTAGTGTGGAGTATGTCAGTGTAGTGTGGAGTATGTCAGTGTGTGTGAGTATGTCAGTGTGTGTGAGTATGTCAGTGTGTGTGAGTATGTCAGTGTGTGTGAGTATGTCAGTGTAGTGTGGAGTATGTCAGTGTGTGTGAGTATGTCAGTGTGTGTGAGTATGTCAGTGTGGTGTGGAGTATGTCAGTGTGTGTGAGTATGTCAGTGTGTGTGTGTATGTCAGTGTGTGTGAGTATGTCAGTGTAGTGTGGAGTATGTCATTGTGTGTGAGTATGTCAGTGTGTGTGTGTATGTCAGTGTGTGTGAGTATGTCAGTGTAGTGTGGAGTATGTCAGTGTGTGTAAGTATGTCAGAGTAGTATGGGGTATGACAGTGTGTGTGAGTATGTCAGTGTGTGTGAGTATGTCAGTGTAGTGTGGGGTATGTCAGTGTGTGTGTGTGTATGTCAGTGTGTGTGAGAATGTCAGTGTGTGTGAGTATGTCAGTGTGTGTGAGTATGTCAGTGTGTGTGAAAATGTCAGTGTGGTGTGGAGTATGTCAGTGTGTGTGAGTATGTCAGTGTGTGTGAGTATGTCAGTGTGTGTGAGAATGTCAGTGTGTGTGAGTATGTCAGTGTGTGTGAGTATGTCAGTGTGTGTGAAAATGTCAGTGTGGTGTGGAGTATGTCAGTGTGTGTGAGTATGTCAGTGTGTGTGAGTATGTCAGTGTGTGTGAGAATGTCAGTGTAGTGTGGAGTATGTCAGTTTGTGTGAGTATGTCAGTGTGTGTGAGTATGTCAGTGCAGTGTGGAGTATGTCAGTGTGTGTGAGTATGTCAGTGTGGGTGAGTATGTCAGTGTGTGTGAGTATGTCAGTGTAGTGTGGGGTATGTCAGTGTAGTGTGGAGTATGTCAGTGTGTGTAAGTATGTCAGTGTAGCGTGGGGTATGTCAGTGTAGTGTGGAGTATGTCAGTGTGTGTGAGTATGTCAGTGTAGTGTGGAGTATGTCAGTGTGGTGTGGAGTATGTCATTGTGTGTGAGTTGTCAGTGTGTGTGAGTATGTCAGTGTGTGTGAGTGTGTCAGTGTGTGTGTGTATGTCAGTGTGTGTGAGTATGTCAGGGTAGTGTGGAGTATGTCAGTGTGTGTGAGTATGTCAGTGTGTGTGAGTATGTCAGTGTGTGTGAGTATGTCAGAGTGTGTGTGTATGTCAGTGTGTGTGAGTATGTCAGTGTGTGTGAGTATGTCAGTGTGTGTGAGTATGTCAGTGTGTGTGAGTATGTCAGTGTGTGTGAGTATGTCAGTGTGTGTGAGTATGTCAGTGTAGTGTGGAGTATGTCAGTGTGTGTGAGTATGTCAGTGTGTGTGAGTATGTCAGTGTGAGTGAGTATGTCAGTGTGGTGTGGAGTATGTCAGTGTGTGTGAGTATGTCAGTGTGTGTGAGTATGTCAGTGTGTGTGAGTATGTCAGTGTAGTGTGGAGTAAGTCAGTGTGTGTGAGTATGTCAGTGTGTGTGAGTATGTCAGTGTAGTGTGGAGTATGTCAGTGTGTGTGAGTATGTCAGAGTAGTGTGGAGTATGTCAGTGTGGTGTGGAGTATGTCAGTGTGTGTGAGTATGTCAGTGTGTGTGAATATGTCAGTGTGTGTGTGTATGTCAGTGTGTGGAATATGTCAGTGTGTGTGAGTATGTCAGTGTGTGTGTGTATGTCAGTGTGTGGAGAATGTCAGTGTGTGTGAGTATGTCAGTGTGTTTGTGCATGTCAGTGTGTGTGAGTATGTCAGTGTGTGTGAGTATGTCAGTGTGTGTGAGTATGTCAGAGTAGTGTGGAGTATGTCAGTGTGGTGTGGAGTATGTCAGTGTGTGTGAGTATGTCAGTGTGTGTGAATATGTCAGTGTGTGTGTGTATTTCAGTGTGTGTGAGTATGTCAGTGTGTGTGAGTATGTCAGTGTGGTGTGGAGTATGTCAGTGTGTGTGAGTATGTCAGTGTGTGTGTGTATGTCAGTGTGTGGAGCATGTCAGTGTGTGTGAGTATGTCAGTGTGTGTGTGCATGTCAGTGAGAGTGAGTATGTCAGTGTGTGTGAGTATGTCAGTGTAGTGTGGAGTATGTCAGTGTTTGTGAGTATGTCAGTGTGTGTGAGTATGTCAGTGTGTGTGAGAATGTCAGTGTAGTGTGGAGTATGTCAGTGTGTGTGAGTATGTCAGTGTGTGTGAGTATGTCAGTGCAGTGTGGAGTATGTCAGTGTGTGTGAGTATGTCAGTGTGTGTGAGTATGTCAGTGTGTGTGAGTATGTCAGTGTAGTGTGGGGTATGTCAGTGTAGTGTGGAGTATGTCAGTGTGTGTAAGTATGTCAGTGTAGTGTGGGGTATGTCAGTGTAGTGTGGAGTATGTCAGTGCAGTGTGGAGTATGTCAGTGTGTGTGAGTATGTCAGTGTAGTGTGGAGTATGTCAGTGTGGTGTGGAGTATGTCATTGTGTGTGAGTTGTCAGTGTGTGTGAGTATGTCAGTGTGTGTGAGTGTGTCAGTGTGTGTGTGTATGTCAGTGTGTGTGAGTATGTCAGGGTAGTGTGGAATATGTCAGTGTGTGTGAGTATGTCAGTGTGTGTGAGTATGTCAGTGTGTGTGAGTATGTCAGAGTGTGTGTGTATGTCAGTGTGTGTGAGTATGTCAGTGTGTGTGAGTATGTCAGTGTGTGTGTGTATGTCAGTGTGTGTGAGTATGTCAGTGTGTGTGAGTATGTCAGTGTGTGTGAGTATGTCAGTGTGTGTGAGTATGTCAGTGTAGTGTGGAGTATGTCAGTGTGTGTGAGTATGTCAGTGTGTGTGAGTATGTCAGTGTGAGTGAGTATGTCAGTGTGGTGTGGAGTATGTCAGTGTGTGTGAGTATGTCAGTGTGTGTGAGTATGTCAGTGTGTGTGAGTATGTCAGTGTAGTGTGGAGTATGTCAGTGTGTGTGAGTATGTCAGTGTGTGTGAGTATGTCAGTGTAGTGTGGAGTATGTCAGTGTGTGTGAGTATGTCAGAGTAGTGTGGAGTATGTCAGTGTGGTGTGGAGTATGTCAGTGTGTGTGAGTATGTCAGTGTGTGTGAATATGTCAGTGTGTGTGTGTATGTCAGTGTGTGTGAGTATGTCAGTGTGTGTGAGTATGTCAGTGTGTGTGTGTATGTCAGTGTGTGGAGTATGTCAGTGTGTGTGAGTATGTCAGTGTGTGGAGTATGTCAGTGTGTGTGAGTATGTCAGTGTGTGTGTGTATGTCAGTGTGTGGAGAATGTCAGTGTGTGTGAGTATGTCAGTGTGTTTGTGCATGTCAGTGTGTGTGAGTATGTCAGTGTGTGTGAGTATGTCAGTGTGTGTGAGTATGTCAGAGTAGTGTGGAGTATGTCAGTGTGGTGTGGAGTATGTCAGTGTGTGTGAGTATGTCAGTGTGTGTGAATATGTCAGTGTGTGTGTGTATTTCAGTGTGTGTGAGTATGTCAGTGTGTGTGAGTATGTCAGTGTGGTGTGGAGTATGTCAGTGTGTGTGAGTATGTCAGTGTGTGTGTGTATGTCAGTGTGTGGAGTATGTCAGTGTGTGTGAGTATGTCAGTGTGTGTGTGCATGTCAGTGAGTGTGAGTATGTCAGTGTGTGTGAGTATGTCAGTGTAGTGTGGAGTATGTCAGTGTGTGTGAGTATGTCAGTGTGTGTATGTATGTCAGTGTGTGGAGTATGTCAGTGTGTGTGAGTATTTCAGTGTGTGTGAGTATGTCAGTGTGGTGTGGAGTATGTCATTGTGTGTGAGTATGTCAGTCTGTGAGTATGTCAGTGTGTGTGAGTATTTCAGTGTGTGGAGTATGTCAGTGTGTCTGTGTATGTCAGTGTGTGGACTATGTCAGTGTGTGTGAGTATGTCAGTGTGTGGAGTATGTCAGTGTGTGTGAGTATGTCAGTGTGTGTGAGTATGACAGTGTGTGTGAGTATGTCAGAGTGTGTGAGTATGTCAGTGTGGTGTTGAGCATGTCAGAGTGTGTAAGTATGTCAGTGTGTGTGAGTATGTCAGTGTGTGGAGTATGTCAGTGTGTGTGAGTATGTCAGTGTGTGTGTGTTTGTCAGTGTGTGTGAGTATGTCAGTGTGTGGAGTATGTCAGTGTGAGTGAGTATGTCAGTGTGTGTGTGTATGTCAGTGTGTGTGAGTATGTCAGTGTGTGGAGTATGTCAGTGTGGTGAATGTCAGTGTGAGTGAGTATGTCAGTGTGGTTTGGAGTATGTCAGTGTGTGTGAGTATGTCAGTGTGTGTCTGTATTTCAGTGTGTGTGAGTATGTCAGTGTGTGTGAGTATGTCAGTGAATGTGAGTATGTCAGTGTGTGTGAGTATGTCAGTGCGGTGTGGAGTATGTCAGTGTGTGTGAGTATGTCAGTGTGTGTGAGTATGTCAGTGTGTGTGTGTATGTCAGTGTGTGTGAGTATGTCAGTGTGTGAGTATGTCAGTGTAGTGTGGGGTATGCCAGCGTGGTGTGGAGTATGTCAGTGTGTGTGAGTATGTCATTGTGTGTGAGTATGTCAGTGTAGTGTGGAGTATGCCAGTGTGTGTGAGTATGTCAGTGTGAGTGAGTATGTCAGTGAGTGTGAGTATGTCAGTGTGTGTGAGTATGTCAGTGTGTGTGAGTATGTCAGTGTGTGTGAGTATGTCAGTGTGTGTGAGTATGTCAGTGTGAAGTGGAGTATGTCAGTGTAGTGTGGAGTATGTCATTGTGTGTGAGTATGTCAGTGTGTGTGTATATGTCAGTGTGTGTGAATAGGTCAGTGTAGTGTGGAGTATGTCAGTGTGTGTAAGTATGTCAGTGTAGTGTGGGGTATGTCAGTGTGTGTGAGTATGTCAGTGTGTGTGAGTATGTCAGTGTAGTGTGGAGTATGACAGTGTATGTAAGTATGTCAGTGTAGTGTGGGGTATGTCAGTGTGTGTGAGTATGTCAGTGTGTGTGAGTATGTCAGTGTGTGTGAGTATGTCAGTGTAGTGTGGAGTATGTCAGTGTGTGTGAGTATGTCAGTGTGTGTGAGTATGTCAGTGTGAGTGAGTATGTCAGTGTGGTGTGGAGTATGTCAGTGTGTGTGAGTATGTCAGTGTGTGTGAGTATGTCAGTGTGTGTGAGTATGTCAGTGTAGTGTGGAGTAAGTCAGTGTGTGTGAGTATGTCAGTGTGTGTGAGTATGTCAGTGTAGTGTGGAGTATGTCAGTGTGTGTGAGTATGTCAGTGTGGTGTGGAGTATGTCAGTGTGGTGTGGAGTATGTCAGTGTGTGTGAGTATGTCAGTGTGTGTGAGTATGTCAGTGTGTGTGTGTATGTCAGTGTGTGGAGTATGTCAGTGTGTGTGAGTATGTCAGTGTGTGTGTGTATGTCAGTGTGTGGAGAATGTCAGTGTGTGTGAGTATGTCAGTGTGTTTGTGCATGTCAGTGTGTGTGAGTATGTCAGTGTGTGTGAGTATGTCAGTGTGTGTGAGTATGTCAGAGTAGTGTGGAGTATGTCAGTGTGGTGTGGAGTATGTCAGTGTGTGTGAGTATGTCAGTGTGTGTGAATATGTCAGTGTGTGTGTGTATTTCAGTGTGTGTGAGTATGTCAGTGTGTGTGAGTATGTCAGTGTGGTGTGGAGTATGTCAGTGTGTGTGAGTATGTCAGTGTGTGTGTGTATGTCAGTGTGTGGAGCATGTCAGTGTGTGTGAGTATGTCAGTGTGTGTGTGCATGTCAGTGAGAGTGAGTATGTCAGTGTGTGTGAGTATGTCAGTGTAGTGTGGAGTATGTCAGTGTTTGTGAGAATGTCAGTGTGTGTGAGTATGTCAGTGTGTGTGAGTATGTCAGTGTGTGTGAGTATGTTAGTGTGGCGTGTTGTATGTCAGTGTGTGTGAGTATGTCAGTGTGTGTGAGTATGTCAGTGTGTGTGAGAATGTCAGTGTAGTGTGGAGTATGTCAGTGTGTGTGAGTATGTCAGTGTGTGTGAGTATGTCAGTGCAGTGTGGAGTATGTCAGTGTGTGTGAGCATGTCAGTGTGGGTGAGTATGTCAGTGTGTGTGAGTATGTCAGTGTAGTGTGGGGTATGTCAGTGTAGTGTGGAGTATGTCAGTGTGTGTAAGTATGTCAGTGTAGTGTGGGGTATGTCAGTGTAGTGTGGAGTATGTCAGTGCAGTGTGGAGTATGTCAGTGTGTGTGAGTATGTCAGTGTAGTGTGGAGTATGTCAGTGTGGTGTGGAGTATGTCATTGTGTGTGAGTTGTCAGTGTGTGTGAGTATGTCAGTGTGTGTGAGTGTGTCAGTGTGTGTGTGTATGTCAGTGTGTGTGAGTATGTCAGGGTAGTGTGGAGTATGTCAGTGTGTGTGAGTATGTCAGTGTGTGTGAGTATGTCAGTGTGTGTGAGTATGTCAGAGTGTGTGTGTATGTCAGTGTGTGTGAGTATGTCAGTGTGTGTGAGTATGTCAGTGTGTGTGTGTATGTCAGTGTGTGTGAGTATGTCAGTGTGTGTGAGTATGTCAGTGTGTGTGAGTATGTCAGTGTGTGTGAGTATGTCAGTGTAGTGTGGAGTATGTCAGTGTGTGTGAGTATGTCAGTGTGTGTGAGTATGTCAGTGTGAGTGAGTATGTCAGTGTGGTGTGGAGTATGTCAGTGTGTGTGAGTATGTCAGTGTGTGTGAGTATGTCAGTGTGTGTGAGTATGTCAGTGTAGTGTGGAGTATGTCAGTGTGTGTGAGTATGTCAGTATGTGTGAGTATGTCAGTGTAGTGTGGAGTATGTCAGTGTGTGTGAGTATGTCAGAGTAGTGTGGAGTATGTCAGTGTGGTGTGGAGTATGTCAGTGTGTGTGAGTATGTCAGTGTGTGTGAATATGTCAGTGTGTGTGTGTATGTCAGTGTGTGTGAGTATGTCAGTGTGTGTGAGTATGTCAGTGTGTGTGTGTATGTCAGTGTGTGGAGTATGTCAGTGTGTGTGAGTATGTCAGTGTGTGGAGTATGTCAGTGTGTGTGAGTATGTCAGTGTGTGTGTGTATGTCAGTGTGTGGAGAATGTCAGTGTGTGTGAGTATGTCAGTGTGTTTGTGCATGTCAGTGTGTGTGAGTATGTCAGTGTGTGTGAGTATGTCAGTGTGTGTGAGTATGTCAGAGTAGTGTGGAGTATGTCGGTGTGGTGTGGAGTATGTCAGTGTGTGTGAGTATGTCAGTGTGTGTGAATATGTCAGTGTGTGTGTGTATTTCAGTGTGTGTGAGTATGTCAGTGTGTGTGAGTATGTCAGTGTGGTGTGGAGTATGTCAGTGTGTGTGAGTATGTCAGTGTGTGTGTGTATGTCAGTGTGTGGAGTATGTCAGTGTGTGTGAGTATGTCAGTGTGTGTGTGCATGTCAGTGAGTGTGAGTATGTCAGTGTGTGTGAGTATGTCAGTGTAGTGTGGAGTATGTCAGTGTGTGTGAGTATGTCAGTGTGTGTATGTATGTCAGTGTGTGGAGTATGTCAGTGTGTGTGAGTATGTCAGTGTGTGTGAGTATGTCAGTGTGGTGTGGAGTATGTCATTGTGTGTGAGTATGTCAGTGTGTGAGTATGTCAGTGTGTGTGAGTATGTCAGTGTAGTGTGGAGTATGTCAGTGTGTGTGAGTATGTCAGTGTGTGTGAGTATGTCAGTGTGTGTGAGTATGTCAGTGTAGTGTGGAGTATGTCAGTGTGTGTGAGTATGTCAGTGTGTGTGAGTATGACAGTGTGTGTGAGTATGTCAGAGTGTGTGAGTATGTCAGTGTGGTGTTGAGCATGTCAGAGTGTGTAAGTATGTCAGTGTGTGTGAGTATGTCAGTGTGTGGAGTATGTCAGTGTGTGTGAGTATGTCAGTGTGTGTGTGTTTGTCAGTGTGTGTGAGTATGTCAGTGTGTGGAGTATGTCAGTGTGAGTGAGTATGTCAGTGTGTGTTTGTATGTCAGTGTGTGTGAGTATGTCAGTGTGTGGAGTATGTCAGTGTGGTGAATGTCAGTGTGAGTGAGTATGTCAGTGTGGTTTGGAGTATGTCAGTGTGTGTGAGTATGTCAGTGTGTGTCTGTATTTCAGTGTGTGTGAGTATGTCAGTGTGTGTGAGTATGTCAGTGAATGTGAGTATGTCAGTGTGTGTGAGTATGTCAGTGTGGTGTGGAGTATGTCAGTGTGTCTGAGTATGTCAGTGTGTGTGAGTATGTCAGTGTGTGTGTGTATGTCAGTGTGTGTGAGTATGTCAGTGTGTGAGTATGTCAGTGTAGTGTGGGGTATGCCAGCGTGGTGTGGAGTATGTCAGTGTGTGTGAGTATGTCATTGTGTGTGAGTATGTCAGTGTAGTGTGGAGTATGCCAGTGTGTGTGAGTATGTCAGTGTGAGTGAGTATGTCAGTGAGTGTGAGTATGTCAGAGTGTGTGAGTATGTCAGTGTGTGTGAGTATGTCAGTGTAGTGTGGAGTATGTCAGTGTGTGTGAGTATGTCAGTGTGTGTGAGTATGTCAGTGTGAAGTGGAGTATGTCAGTGTAGTGTGGAGTATGTCATTGTGTGTGAGTATGTCAGTGTGTGTGTATATGTCAGTGTGTGTGAATAGGTCAGTGTAGTGTGGAGTATGTCAGTGTGTGTAAGTATGTCAGTGTAGTGTGGGGTATGTCAGTGTGTGTGAGTATGTCAGTGTGTGTGAGTATGTCAGTGTAGTGTGGAGTATGACAGTGTGTGTAAGTATGTCAGTGTAGTGTGGGGTATGTCAGTGTGTGTGTGTATGTCAGTGTGTGTGAGAATGTCAGTGTGTGTGAGTATGTCAGTGTGTGTGAGTATGTCAGTGTGGTGTGGAGTATGTCAGTGTGTGTGAGTATGTCAGTGTGTGTGAGTATGTCAGTGTGTTTGAGTATGTCAGTGTAGTTTGGAGTATGTCAGTGTGTGTGAGTATGTCAGTGTGTGTGAGTATGTCAGTGTAGTGTGGAGTATGTCAGTGTATGTGAGTATGTCAGTGTGTGTGAGTATGTCAGTGTGTGTGAGAATGTCAGTGTAGTGTGGTGTATGTCAGTGTAGTGTGGAGTATGTCAGTGTGTGTAAGTGTGTGAGTGTAGTGTGGGGTATGTCAGTGTAGTGTGGAGTATGTCAGTCTAGTGTGGAGTATGTCAGTGTGGTGTGGAGTATGTCATTGTGTGTGAGTATGTCAGTGTGTGTGAGTATGTCAGTGTGTGTGAGTGTGTCAGTGTGTGTGAGTAAGTCAGTGTGTGTGAGTATGTCAGTGTAGTGTGGAGTATGTCAGTGTGTGTGAGTATGTCAGTGAGTCTGAGTATGTCAGTGTGTGTGAGTATGTCAGAGTGTGTGTGTATGTCAGTGTGTGTGAGTATGTCAGTGTGTGTGTGTATGTCAGAGTGTGTGAGTATGTCAGTGTGTGTGAGTATGTCAGTGTGTGTGAGTATGTCAGTGTGTGTGTGAGTATGTCAGTGTGGTGTGGAGTATGTCAGTGTAGTGTGGAGTATGTCAGTGTGTGTGAGTATGTCAGTTTGTGTGAGTATGTCAGTGTGTGTGAGTATGTCAGTGTGAGTGAGTATGTCAGTGTGTGTGAGTATGTCAGTGTGTGTGAGTATGTCAGTGTGGTGAATGTCAGTGTGAGTGAGTATGTCAGTGTGGTGTGGAGTATGTCAGTGTGTGTGAGTATGTCAGTGTGTGTGAGTATGTCAGTGTGGTGTGGAGTATGTCAGTGTGTGTGAGTATGTCAGTGTTTGTGAGTATGTCAGTGTAGTGTGGAGTATGTCAGTGTAGTGTGGAGTATGTCAGTGTGGTGAATGTCAGTGTGAGTGAGTATGTCAGTGTGGTGTGGAGTATGTCAGTGTGTGTGAGTATGTCAGTGTGTGTCTGTATGTCAGTGTGTGTGAGTATGTCAGTGTGTGTGAATATGTCAGTGTGTGTGAGTATGTCAGTGTGTGTGAGTATGTCAGTGTGGTGTGGAGTATGTCAGTGTGTGTGAGTATGTCAGTGTGTGTGAGTATGTCAGTGTGTGTGTGTATGTCAGTGTGTGTGAGTATGTCAGTGTGTGAGTATGTCAGTGTAGTGTGGGGTATGCCAGCGTGGTGTGGAGTATGTCAGTGTGTGTGAGTATGTCAGTGTGTGTGAGTATGTCAGTGTAGTGTGGAGTATGTCAGTGTAGTGTGGAGTATGCCAATGTGTGTGAGTATGTCAGTGTGAGTGAGTATGTCAGTGTGTGTGAGTATGTCAGTGTGTGTGAGTATGTCAGTGTGCGTGAGTATGTCAGTGTAGTGTGGAGTATGTCAGTGTGTGTGAGTATGTCAGTGTGTGTGAGTATGTCAGTGTGAAGTGGAGTATGTCAGTGTAGTGTGGAGTATGTCATTGTGTGTGAGTATGTCAGTGTGTGTGTATATGTCAGTGTGTGTGAGTAGGTCAGTGTAGTGTGGAGTATGTCAGTGTGTGTAAGTATGTCAGTGTAGTGTGGGGTATGTCAGTGTGTGTGAGTATGTCAGTGTGTGTGAGTATGTCAGTGTAGTGTGGAGTATGTCAGTGTGTGTAAGTATGTCTGTGTAGTGTGGGGTATGTCAGTGTGTGTGTGTATGTCAGTGTGTGTGAGAATGTCAGTGTGTGTGAGTATGTCAGTGTGTGTGAGTATGTCAGTGTGTGTGAGTATGTCAGTGTGGTGTGGAGTATGTCAGTGTGTGTGAGTATGTCAGTGTGTGTGAGTATGTCAGTGTGTGTGAGTATGTCAGTGTGGTTTGGAGTATGTCAGTGTGTGTGAGTATGTGAGTGTGTGTGAGTATGTCAGTG
The DNA here is from genome assembly GCF_017639515.1 of Carcharodon carcharias. Lineage (NCBI taxonomy): Eukaryota > Metazoa > Chordata > Chondrichthyes > Lamniformes > Lamnidae > Carcharodon > Carcharodon carcharias. The sequence goes on from NC_054468.1 coordinate 237,595,281, forward strand.
TAGTGTGGAGTATGTCAGTGTATGTGAGTATGTCAGTGTGTGTGAGTATGTCAGTGTGTGTGAGAATGTCAGTGTAGTGTGGTGTATGTCAGTGTAGTGTGGAGTATGTCAGTGTGTGTAAGTGTGTGAGTGTAGTGTGGGGTATGTCAGTGTAGTGTGGAGTATGTCAGTCTAGTGTGGAGTATGTCAGTGTGGTGTGGAGTATGTCATTGTGTGTGAGTATGTCAGTGTGTGTGAGTATGTCAGTGTGTGTGAGTGTGTCAGTGTGTGTGAGTAAGTCAGTGTGTGTGAGTAGGTCAGTGTAGTGTGGAGTATGTCAGTGTGTGTGATTATGTCAGTGTGTCTGAGTATGTCAGTGTGTGTGAGTATGTCAGAGTGTGTGTGTATGTCAGTGTGTGTGAGTATGTCAGTGTGTGTGTGTATGTCAGAGTGTGTGAGTATGTCAGTGTGTGTGAGTATGTCAGTGTGTGTGAGTATGTCAGTGTGTGTGAGTATGTCAGTGTGGTGTGGAGTATGTCAGTGTAGTGTGGAGTATGTCAGTGCGTGTGAGTATGTCAGTTTGTGTGAGTATGTCAGTGTGTGTGATTATGTCAGTGTGAGTGAGTATGTCAGTGTGGTGTGGAGTATGTCAGTGTGTGTGAGTATGTCAGTGTGTGTGAGTATGTCAGTGTGGTGTGGAGTATGTCAGTGTGTGTGAGTATGTCAGTGTTTGTGAGTATGTCAGTGTAGTGTGGAGTATGTCAGTGTAGTGTGGAGTATGTCAGTGTGTTTGAGGATGTCAGTGTGTGTGAGTATGTCAGTGTAGTGTGGAGTATGTCAGTGTGTGTGAGTATGTCAGAGTGGTGTGGAGTATGTCAGTGTAGTGTGGAGTATGTCATTGTGGTGTGGAGTTTGTCAGTGTGTGTGAGTATGTCAGTGTGTGTGAATATGTCAGTGTGTGTGTGTATGTCAGTGTGTGTGAGTATGTCAGTGTGTGTGAATATGTCAGTGTGTGTGTGTATGTCAGTGTGTGCGAGTATGTCAGTGTATGTGAGTATGTCAGGGTGTGTGTGTATGTCAGTGTGTGGAGTATGTCAGTGTGTGTGAGTATGTCAGTGAGTGTGAGTATGTCAGTGTGTTTGTGTATGTCAGTGTGTGTGTGTATATCAGTGTGTGGAGTATGTCAGTGTGTGTGAGTAAGTCATTGTTTGTGTGTATGCCAATGTGTGAAGTATGTCAGTGTGTGTCAGTATGTCAGTTTGACTGAGTATGTCAGTGTGGTGTGGAGTATGTCAGAGTGTGTGAGTATGTCAGTGTGTGTGAGTAAGTCAGTGTGTGTGTGTATGTCAGTGTGTGTGAGTATGTCAGTGTGTGTGAGTATGTCAGTGTAGTGTAGAGTATGTCAGTGTGTGTGAGTATGTCAGTGTGTGGAATATGTCAGTGTGTGGAATATGTCAGTGTGTGTGAGTATGTCAGTGTGTGTGAGTATGTCAGTGTGTGGAGTATGTCAGTGTGTGTGAGTATATCAGTGTGTGGAGTATGTCAGTGTGTGTGAGTATGTCAGTGTGTGAGTATGTCAGTGTGTGTGGAGTATGTCAGTGTGTGTGAGTATGTCAGTGTGTGGAGTATGCCAGTGTGTGTGAGTATATCAGTCTGTGGAGTATGTCAGAGTGTGTGGAGTATGTCAGTGTGTGTGGAGCATGCCAGTGTGTGGAGTATGTCAGTGTAGTGTGAGTATGTCAGTGTGTGTGAGTATGTCAGTGTGTGTGAGTACGTCAGTGTGTGTGAGTATGTCAGTGTGTGTGGAGTATGTCAGTGTGTGTGAGTATGTCAGTGCGAGTGTGTATGCCAGTGTGTGTAAGTATGTCAGTGTAGTGTGGAGTATGTCAGTGTGTGTGAGTATGTCAGTGTGTGTGAGTATGTCAGTGTAGTGTGGAGTATGTCAGTGTGTGTGAGTATGTCAGTGTATGTGAGTATGTCAGTGTGTGTGTGTATGTCAGTGTGTGTGAGTATGTCAGTGTGTGTGAGTATGTCAGTGTAGTGTGGGGTATGCCAGTGTGGTGTGTAGTATGTCAGTGTGTGTGAGTATGTCAGTGTGTGTGAGTATGTCAGTGTAGTGTGGAGTATGTCAGTGTAGTGTGGAGTATGTCAGTGTGTGTGAGTATGTCAGTGTGTGTGTGTATGTCAGTGTGTGTGAGTATGTCAGTGTGTGTGAGTATGTCAGTGTAGTGTGGAGTATGTCAGTGTGTGTGAGTATGTCAGTGTGTGTGAGTATGTCAGTGTGGTGTGGAGTATGTCAGTGTGTGTGACTATGTCAGTGTGTGTGTGTATGTCAGTGTGTGTGAGTATGTCAGTGTAGTGTGGAGTATGTCATTGTGTGTGAGTATGTCAGTTTGTGTGTGTATGTCAGTGTGTGTGAGTATGTCAGTGTAGTGTGGAGTACGACAGTGTGTGTAAGTATGTCAGAGTAGTGTGGGGTATGTCAGTGTGTGTGAGTATGTCAGTGTGTGTGAGTATGTCAGTGTAGTGTGGATTATGTCAGTGTGTGTAAGTATGTCAGTGTAGTGTGGGGTATGTCACTGTGTGTGTGTGTATGTCAGTGTGTGTGAGAATGTCATTGTGTGTGAGTATGTCAGTGTGTGTGAGTATGTCAGTGTGGTGTGGAGTATGTCAGTGTGTGTGAGTATGTCAGTGTGTGTGAGTATGTCAGTGTTTGTGAGAATGTCAGTGTGTGTGTGTATGTCAGTGTGTGTGAGTATGTCAGTGTGTGTGAGTATGTCAGTGTGTGTGAGTATGTCAGTGTAGTGTGGAGTATGTCAGTGTGTGTGAGTATGTCAGTGTGTGTGAGTATGTCAGTGTGAAGTGGAGTATGTCAGTGTAGTGTGGAGTATGTCATTGTGTGTGAGTATGTCAGTGTGTGTGTATATGTCAGTGTGTGTGAGTAGGTCAGTGTAGTGTGGAGTATGTCAGTGTGTGTAAGTATGTCAGTGTAGTGTGGGGTATGTCAGTGTGTGTGAGTATGTCAGTGTGTGTGAGTATGTCAGTGTAGTGTGGAGTATGTCAGTGTGTGTGAGTATGTCAGTGTAGTGTGGGGTATGTCAGTGTGTGTGTGTATGTCAGTGTGTGTGAGAATGTCAGTGTGTGTGAGTATGTCAGTGTGTGTGAGTATGTCAGTGTGTGTGAGTATGTCAGTGTGGTGTGGAGTATGTCAGTGTGTGTGAGTATGTCAGTGTGTGTGAGTATGTCAGTGTAGTTTGGAGTATGTCAGTGTGTGTGAGTATGTCAGTGTGTGTGAGTATGTCATTGTAGTGTGGAGTATGTCAGTGTATGTGAGTATGTCAGTGTGTGTGAGTATGTCAGTGTGTGTGAGAATGTCAGTGTAGTGCGGTGTATGTCAGTGTAGTGTGGAGTATGTCAGTGTGGGTAAGTGTGTGAGTGTAGTGTGGGGTATGTCAGTGTAGTGTGGAGTATGTCAGTCTAGTGTGGAGTATGTCAGTGTGGTGTGGAGTATGTCATTGTGTGTGAGTATGTCAGTGTGTGTGAGTATGTCAGTGTGTGTGAGTGTGTCAGTGTGTGTGAGTAAGTCGGTGTGTGTGAGTATGTCAGTGTAGTGTGGAGTATGTCAGTGTGTGTCAGTATGTCAGTGTGTCTGAGTATGTCAGTGTGTGTGAGTATGTCAGAGTGTGTGTGTATGTCAGTGTGTGTGAGTATGTCAGTGTGTGTGTGTATGTCAGTGTGTGTGAGTATGTCAGTTGTGTGAGTATGTCAGTGTGGTGTGGAGTATGTCAGTGTAGTGTGGAGTATGTCAGTGTGTGTGAGTATGTCAGTTTGTGTGAGTATGTCAGTGTGTGTGAGTATGTCAGTGTGAGTGAGTATGTCAGTGTGGTGTGGAGTATGTCAGTGTGTGTGAGTATGTCAGTGTGTGTGAGTATGTCAGTGTGGTGTGGAGTATGTCAGTGTGTGTGAGTATGTCAGTGTTTGTGAGTATGTCAGTGTAGTGTGGAGTATGTCAGTGTAGTGTGGAGTATGTCAGTGTGTGTGAGGATGTCAGTGTGTGTGAGTATGTCAGTGTAGTGTGGAGTATGTCAGTGTGTGTGAGTATGTCAGAGTGGTGTGGATTATGTCAGTGTAGTGTGGAGTAAGTCAGTGTGGTGTGGAGTATGTCAGTGTGTGTGAGTATGTCAGTGTGTGTGAATATGTCAGTGTGTGTGTGTATGTCAGTGTGTGTGAGTATGTCAGTGTGTGTGAATATGTCAGTGTGTGTGTGTATGTCAGTGTGTGTGAGTATGTCAGTGTGTGCGAGTATGTCAGTGTATGTGAGTGTGTCAGGGTGTGTGTGTATGTCAGTGTGTGGAGTATGTCAGTGTGTGTGAGTATGTCAGTGAGTGTGAGTATGTCAGTGTGTTTGTGTATGTCAGTGTGTGTGAGTAAGTCATTGTGTGTGTGTATGCCAATGTGTGAAGTATGTCAGTGTGTGTCAGTATGTCAGTTTGACTGAGTATGTCAGTGTGGTGTGGAGTATGTCAGAGTGTGTGAGTATGTCAGTGTGTGTGAGTAAGTCAGTGTGTGTGTGTATGTCAGTGTGTGTGAGTATGTCAGTGTGTGTGAGTATGTCAGTGTAGTGTAGAGTATGTCAGTGTGTGTGAGTATGTCAGTGTGTGGAGTATGTCAGTGTGTGGAATATGTCAGTGTGTGTGAGTATGTCAGTGTGTGTGAGTATGTCAGTGTGTGGAGTATGTCAGTGTGTGTGAGTATATCAGTGTGTGGAGTATGTCAGTGTGTGTGAGTATGTCAGTGTGTGAGTATGTCAGTGTGTGTGGAGTATGTCAGTGTGTGTGAGTATGTCAGTGTGTGGAGTATGTCAGTGTGTGTGAGTATATCAGTGTGTGGAGTATGTCAGTGTGTGTGGAGTATGTCAGTGTGTGTGGAGCATGTCAGTGTGTGGAGTATGTCAGTGTAGTGTGAGTATGTCAGTGTGTGTGAGTATGTCAGTGTGTGTGAGTACGTCAGTGTGTGTGAGTATGTCAGTGTGTGTGGAGTATGTCAGTGTGTGTGAGTATGTCAGTGCGTGTGTGTATGTCAGTGTGTGTAAGTATGTCAGTGTAGTGTGGAGTATGTCAGTGTGTGTGAGTATGTCAGTGTGTGTGAGTATGTCAGTGTAGTGTGGAGTATGTCAGTGTGTGTGAGTATGTTAGTGTGTGTGAGTATGTCAGTGTGTGTGTGTATGTCAGTGTGTGTGAGTATGTCAGTGTGTGTGAGTATGTCAGTGTAGTGTGGGGTATGCCAGTGTGGTGTGTAGTATGTCAGTGTGTGTGAGTATGTCAGTGTGTGTGAGTATGTCAGTGTGGTGTGGAGTATGTCAGTGTGTGTGAGTATGTCAGTGTGTGTGTGTATGTCAGTGTGTGTGAGTATGTCAGTGTAGTGTGGAGTATGTCATTGTGTGTGAGTATGTCAGTTTGTGTGTGTATGTCAGTGTGTGTGAGTATGTCAGTGTAGTGTGGAGTATGACAGTTTGTGTAAGTATGTCAGAGTAGTGTGGGGTATGTCAGTGTGTGTTAGTATGTCAGTGTGTGTGAGTATGTCAGTGTAGTGTGGAGTATGTCAGTGTGTGTAAGTATGTCAGTGTAGTGTGGGGTATGTCACTGTGTGTGTGTGTATGTCAGTGTGTGTGAGAATGTCAGTGTGTGTGAGTATGTCAGTGTGTGTGAGTATGTCAGTGTGGTGTGGAGTATGTCAGTGTGTGTGAGTATGTCAGTGTGTGTGAGTATGTCAGTGTGTGTGAGAATGTCAGTGTAGTGTGGAGTATGTCAGTGTGTGCGAGTATGTCAGTGTGTGTGAGTATGTCAGTGTAGTGTGGAGTATGTCAGTGTGTGTGAGTATGTCAGTGTGGGTGAGTATGTCAGTGTGTGTGAGGATGTCAGTGTAGTGTGTGGTATGTCAGTGTAGTGTGGAGTATGTCAGTGTGTGTAAGTATGTCAGTGTAGTGTGGGGTATGTCAGTGTAGTGTGGAGTTTGTCAGTGCAGTGTGGAGTATGTCAGTGTGTGTAAGTATGTCAGTGTAGTGTGGAGTATGTCAGTGTGGTGTGGAGTATGTCATTGTGTGTGAGTATGTCAGTGTGTGTGAGTATGTCAGTGTGTGTGAGTGTGTCAGTGTGTGTGAGTATGTCAGTGTGTGTGAGTATGTCAGTGTGTGTGAGTATGTCAGTGTAGTCTGGAGTATGTCAGTGTGTGTGAGTATGTCAGTGTGTGTGAGTATGTCAGTGTGTGTGAGTATGTCAGTGTGTGTGTGTATGTCAGTGTGTGTGAGTATGTCAGTGTGTGTGAGTATGTCAGTGTGTGTGAGTATGTCAGTGTAGTGTGGAGTATGTCAGTGTGTGTGAGTATGTCAGTGTGTGTGAGTATGTCAGTGTGTGTGCGTATGTCAGTGTGAGTGAGTATGTCAGTGTGGTGTGGAGTAGGTCAGTGTGTGTGAGTATGTCAATGTGTGTGAGTATGTCAGTGTGTGTGAGTATGTCAGTGTAGTGTGGAGTATGTCAGTGTGTGTGATTATGTCAGTGTGTGTGAGTATGTCAGTGTAGTGTGGAGTATGTCAGTGTGTGTGAGTATGTCAGAGTAGTGTGGAGTATGTCAGTGTGGTGTGGAGTATGTCAGTGTGTGTGAGTATGTCAGTGTGTGTGAATATGTCAGTGTGTGTGTGTATGTCAGTGTGTGTGAGTATGTCAGTGTGTGTGAGTATGTCAGTGTGTGTGTGTATGTCAGTGTGTGTGAGTATGTCAGTGTGTGTGTGTATGTCAGTGTGTGGAGTATGTCAGTGTGTGTGAGTATGTCAGTGTGTGGAGTATGTCAGTGTGTGTGAGTATGTCAGTGTTTGTGTGTATGTCAGTGTGTGTGAGTATGTCAGTGTGTGTGAGTATGTCAGTGTGTTTGTGCATGTCAGTGTGTGTGAGTATGTCAGTGTGTGTGAGTATGTCAGTGTGTGTGAGTATGTCAGTGTGTGTGAGTATGTCAGTGTGGTGTGGAGTATGTCAGTGTGTGTGAGTATGTCAGTGTGTGTGTGTATGTCAGTGTGTGGAGTATGTCAGTGTGTGTGCGTATGTCAGTGTGTGTGTGCATGTCAGTGTGTGTGAGTATGTCAGTGTGTGTGAGTATGTCAGTGTAGTGTGGAGTATGTCAGTGTGTGTGAGTATGTCAGTGTGTGTATGTATGTCAGTGTGTGGAGTATGTCAGTGTGAGTGAGTATGTCAGTGTGTGTGAGTATGTCAGTGTGGTGTGGAGTATGTCATTGTGTGTGAGTATGTCAGGGTGTGATTATGTCAGTGTGAGTGAGTATGTCAGTGTAGTGTGGAGTATGTCAGTGTGTGTGAGTATGTCAGTGTGTGTGAGTATGTCAGTGTGTGTGAGTATGTCAGTGTAGTGTGGAGTATGTCAGTGTGTGTGAGTATGTCAGTGTGTGTGAGTATGACAGTGTGTGTATGTCAGAGTGTGTGAGTATGTCAGTGTGGTGTTGAGCATGTCAGTGTGTGTAAGTATGTCAGTGTGTGTGAGTATGTCAGTGTGTGGAGTATCTCAGTATGTGTGAGTATGTCAGTGTGTGTGTGTTTGTCAGTGTGTGCGAGTATGTCAGTGTGTGGAGTATGTCAGTGTGAGTGAGTATGTCAGTGTGTGTGTGTATGTCAGTGTGTGTGAGTATGTCAGTGTGTGGACTATGTCAGTGTGGTGAGAGTATGTCAGTGTGAGTGAGTATGTCAGTGTGGTGTGGAGTATGTCAGTGTGTGTGAGTATGTCAGTGTGTGTGTGTATGTCAGTGTGTGTGAGTATGTCAGTCTGTGTGAGTATGTCAGTGTGTGTGAGTATGTCAGTGTGGTGTGGAGTATGTCAGTGTGTGTGAGTATGTCAGTGTGTGTGTGTACGTCAGTGTGTGTGAGTATGTCAGTGTGTGAGTATGTCAGTGTAATGTGGGGTATGCCAGCGTGGTGTGGAGTATGTCAGTGTGTGTGAGTATGTCAGTGTGTGTGAGTATGTCAGTGTAGTGTGGAGTATGTCAGTGTAGTGTGGAGTATGCCAGTGTGTGTGAGTATGTCAGTGTGAGTGAGTATGTCAGTGTGTGTGAGTATGTCAGTGTGTGTGAGTATGTCAGTGTGTGTGAGTATGTCAGTGTGTGTGAGTATGTCAGTGTGTTTGAGTATGTCAGTGTAGTGTGGAGTATGTCAGTGTGTGTGAGTATGTCAGTGTGTGTGAGTATGTCAGTGTGTGTGTATATGTCAGTGTGTGTGAGTATGTCAGTGTAGTGTGGAGTATGTCAGTGTGTGTGAGTATGTCAGTGTGTTTGTGCATGTCAGTGTGTGTGAGTATGTCAGTGTGTGTGAGTATGTCAGTGTGTGTGAGTATGTCAGTGTGTGTGAGTATGTCAGTGTGGTGTGGAGTATGTCAGTGTGTGTGAGTATGTCAGTGTGTGTGTGTATGTCAGTGTGTGGAGTATGTCAGTGTGTGTGCGTATGTCAGTGTGTGTGTGCATGTCAGTGTGTGTGAGTATGTCAGTGTGTGTGAGTATGTCAGTGTAGTGTGGAGTATGTCAGTGTGTGTGAGTATGTCAGTGTGTGTATGTATGTCAGTGTGTGGAGTATGTCAGTGTGTGTGAGTATGTCAGTGCGTGTGTGTATGTCAGTGTGTGTAAGTATGTCAGTGTAGTGTGGAGTATGTCAGTGTGTGTGAGTATGTCAGTGTGTGTGAGTATGTCAGTGTAGTGTGGAGTATGTCAGTGTGTGTGAGTATGTTAGTGTGTGTGAGTATGTCAGTGTGTGTGTGTATGTCAGTGTGTGTGAGTATGTCAGTGTGTGTGAGTATGTCAGTGTAGTGTGGGGTATGCCAGTGTGGTGTGTAGTATGTCAGTGTGTGTGAGTATGTCAGTGTGTGTGAGTATGTCAGTGTGGTGTGGAGTATGTCAGTGTGTGTGAGTATGTCAGTGTGTGTGTGTATGTCAGTGTGTGTGAGTATGTGAGTGTAGTGTGGAGTATGTCATTGTGTGTGAGTATGTCAGTTTGTGTGTGTATGTCAGTGTGTGTGAGTATGTCAGTGTAGTGTGGAGTATGACAGTTTGTGTAAGTATGTCAGAGTAGTGTGGGGTATGTCAGTGTGTGTTAGTATGTCAGTGTGTGTGAGTATGTCAGTGTAGTGTGGAGTATGTCAGTGTGTGTAAGTATGTCAGTGTAGTGTGGGGTATGTCACTGTGTGTGTGTGTATGTCAGTGTGTGTGAGAATGTCAGTGTGTGTGAGTATGTCAGTGTGTGTGAGTATGTCAGTGTGGTGTGGAGTATGTCAGTGTGTGTGAGTATGTCAGTGTGTGTGAGTATGTCAGTGTGTGTGTGTATGTCAGTGTAGTGTGGAGTATGTCAGTGTGTGTGAGTATGTCAGTGTTTGTGAGTATGACAGTGCAGTTTGGAGTATGTCAGTGTGTGTGAGTATGTCAGTGTGTGGAGTATGTCAGTGTGTGTGAGTATGTCAGTGTGTGGAGTATGTCAGTGTAGTGTGGAGTATGTCAGTGTGTGTAAGTATGTCAGTGTAGTGTGGGGTATGTCAGTGTAGTGTGGAGTTTGTCAGTGCAGTGTGGAGTATGTCAGTGTGTGTAAGTATGTCAGTGTAGTGTGGAGTATGTCAGTGTGGTGTGGAGTATGTCATTGTGTGTGAGTATGTCAGTGTGTGTGAGTATGTCAGTGTGTGTGAGTGTGTCAGTGTGTGTGAGTATGTCAGTGTGTGTGAGTATGTCAGTGTGTGTGAGTATGTCAGTGTAGTCTGAGTATGTCAGTGTGTGTGAGTATGTCAGTGTGTGTGAGTATGTCATTGTAGTGTGAGTATGTCAGAGTGTGTATGTCAGTGTGTGTGAGTATGTCAGTGTGTGTGAGTATGTCAGTGTGTGTGAGTATGTCAGTGTCGTGTGGAGTATGTCAGTGTGTTGTGGAGTATGTCAGTGTGTGTGAGTATGTCAGTGTGTGTGAGTATGTCAGTGTGTGTGAGTATGTCAGTGTGTGTGAGTATGTCAGTGTGTGTGAGTATGTCAGTGTGTGTGAGTATGTCAGTGTGTGTGAGTATGTCAGTGTGTGTGAGTATGTCAGTGTGTGTGAGTATGTCAGTGTGTGTGAGTATGTCAGTGTGTGTGAGTATGTCAGTGTGTGTGAGTATGTCAGTGTGTGTGAGTATGTCAGTGTGTGTGAGTATGTCAGTGTGTGTGAGTATGTCAGTGTGTGTGAGTATGTCAGTGTGTGTGAGTATGTCAGTGTGTGTGAGTATGTCAGTGTGTGTGAGTATGTCAGTGTGTGTGAGTATGTCAGTGTGTGTGAGTATGTCAGTGTGTGTGAGTATGTCAGTGTGTGTGAGTATGTCAGTGTGTGTGAGTATGTCAGTGTGTGTGAGTATGTCAGTGTGTGTGAGTATGTCAGTGTGTGTGAGTATGTCAGTGTGTGTGAGTATGTCAGTGTGTGTGAGTATGTCAGTGTGTGTGAGTATGTCAGTGTGTGTGAGTATGTCAGTGTGTGTGAGTATGTCAGTGTGTGTGAGTATGTCAGTGTGTGTGAGTATGTCAGTGTGTGTGAGTATGTCAGTGTGTGTGAGTATGTCAGTGTGTGTGAGTATGTCAGTGTGTGTGAGTATGTCAGTGTGTGTGAGTATGTCAGTGTGTGTGAGTATGTCAGTGTGTGTGAGTATGTCAGTGTGTGTGAGTATGTCAGTGTGTGTGAGTATGTCAGTGTGTGTGAGTATGTCAGTGTGTGTGAGTATGTCAGTGTGTGTGAGTATGTCAGTGTGTGTGAGTATGTCAGTGTGTGTGAGTATGTCAGTGTGTGTGAGTATGTCAGTGTGTGTGAGTATGTCAGTGTGTGTGAGTATGTCAGTGTGTGTGAGTATGTCAGTGTGTGTGAGTATGTCAGTGTGTGTGAGTATGTCAGTGTGTGTGAGTATGTCAGTGTGTGTGAGTATGTCAGTGTGTGTGAGTATGTCAGTGTGTGTGAGTATGTCAGTGTGTGTGAGTATGTCAGTGTGTGTGAGTATGTCAGTGTGTGTGAGTATGTCAGTGTGTGTGAGTATGTCAGTGTGTGTGAGTATGTCAGTGTGTGTGAGTATGTCAGTGTGTGTGAGTATGTCAGTGTGTGTGAGTATGTCAGTGTGTGTGAGTATGTCAGTGTGTGTGAGTATGTCAGTGTGTGTGAGTATGTCAGTGTGTGTGAGTATGTCAGTGTGTGTGAGTATGTCAGTGTGTGTGAGTATGTCAGTGTGTGTGAGTATGTCAGTGTGTGTGAGTATGTCAGTGTGTGTGAGTATGTCAGTGTGTGTGAGTATGTCAGTGTGTGTGAGTATGTCAGTGTGTGTGAGTATGTCAGTGTGTGTGAGTATGTCAGTGTGTGTGAGTATGTCAGTGTGTGTGAGTATGTCAGTGTGTGTGAGTATGTCAGTGTGTGTGAGTATGTCAGTGTGTGTGAGTATGTCAGTGTGTGTGAGTATGTCAGTGTGTGTGAGTATGTCAGTGTGTGTGAGTATGTCAGTGTGTGTGAGTATGTCAGTGTGTGTGAGTATGTCAGTGTGTGTGAGTATGTCAGTGTGTGTGAGTATGTCAGTGTGTGTGAGTATGTCAGTGTGTGTGAGTATGTCAGTGTGTGTGAGTATGTCAGTGTGTGTGAGTATGTCAGTGTGTGTGAGTATGTCAGTGTGTGTGAGTATGTCAGTGTGTGTGAGTATGTCAGTGTGTGTGAGTATGTCAGTGTGTGTGAGTATGTCAGTGTGTGTGAGTATGTCAGTGTGTGTGAGTATGTCAGTGTGTGTGAGTATGTCAGTGTGTGTGAGTATGTCAGTGTGTGTGAGTATGTCAGTGTGTGTGAGTATGTCAGTGTGTGTGAGTATGTCAGTGTGTGTGAGTATGTCAGTGTGTGTGAGTATGTCAGTGTGTGTGAGTATGTCAGTGTGTGTGAGTATGTCAGTGTGTGTGAGTATGTCAGTGTGTGTGAGTATGTCAGTGTGTGTGAGTATGTCAGTGTGTGTGAGTATGTCAGTGTGTGTGAGTATGTCAGTGTGTGTGAGTATGTCAGTGTGTGTGAGTATGTCAGTGTGTGTGAGTATGTCAGTGTGTGTGAGTATGTCAGTGTGTGTGAGTATGTCAGTGTGTGTGAGTATGTCAGTGTGTGTGAGTATGTCAGTGTGTGTGAGTATGTCAGTGTGTGTGAGTATGTCAGTGTGTGTGAGTATGTCAGTGTGTGTGAGTATGTCAGTGTGTGTGAGTATGTCAGTGTGTGTGAGTATGTCAGTGTGTGTGAGTATGTCAGTGTGTGTGAGTATGTCAGTGTGTGTGAGTATGTCAGTGTGTGTGAGTATGTCAGTGTGTGTGAGTATGTCAGTGTGTGTGAGTATGTCAGTGTGTGTGAGTATGTCAGTGTGTGTGAGTATGTCAGTGTGTGTGAGTATGTCAGTGTGTGTGAGTATGTCAGTGTGTGTGAGTATGTCAGTGTGTGTGAGTATGTCAGTGTGTGTGAGTATGTCAGTGTGTGTGAGTATGTCAGTGTGTGTGAGTATGTCAGTGTGTGTGAGTATGTCAGTGTGTGTGAGTATGTCAGTGTGTGTGAGTATGTCAGTGTGTGTGAGTATGTCAGTGTGTGTGAGTATGTCAGTGTGTGTGAGTATGTCAGTGTGTGTGAGTATGTCAGTGTGTGTGAGTATGTCAGTGTGTGTGAGTATGTCAGTGTGTGTGAGTATGTCAGTGTGTGTGAGTATGTCAGTGTGTGTGAGTATGTCAGTGTGTGTGAGTATGTCAGTGTGTGTGAGTATGTCAGTGTGTGTGATGTCAGTGTGTGTGAGTATGTCAGTGTGTGTGAGTATGTCAGTGTGTGTGAGTATGTCAGTGTGTGTGAGTATGTCAGTGTGTGTGAGTATGTCAGTGTGTGTGAGTATGTCAGTGTGTGTGAGTATGTCAGTGTGTGTGAGTATGTCAGTGTGTGTGAGTATGTCAGTGTGTGTGAGTATGTCAGTGTGTGTGAGTATGTCAGTGTGTGTGAGTATGTCAGTGTGTGTGAGTATGTCAGTGTGTGTGAGTATGTCAGTGTGTGTGAGTATGTCAGTGTGTGTGAGTATGTCAGTGTGTGTGAGTATGTCAGTGTGTGTGAGTATGTCAGTGTGTGTGAGTATGTCAGTGTGTGTGAGTATGTCAGTGTGTGTGAGTATGTCAGTGTGTGTGAGTATGTCAGTGTGTGTGAGTATGTCAGTGTGTGTGAGTATGTCAGTGTGTGTGAGTATGTCAGTGTGTGTGAGTATGTCAGTGTGTGTGAGTATGTCAGTGTGTGTGAGTATGTCAGTGTGTGTGAGTATGTCAGTGTGTGTGAGTATGTCAGTGTGTGTGAGTATGTCAGTGTGTGTGAGTATGTCAGTGTGTGTGAGTATGTCAGTGTGTGTGAGTATGTCAGTGTGTGTGAGTATGTCAGTGTGTGTGAGTATGTCAGTGTGTGTGAGTATGTCAGTGTGTGTGAGTATGTCAGTGTGTGTGAGTATGTCAGTGTGTGTGAGTATGTCAGTGTGTGTGAGTATGTCAGTGTGTGTGAGTATGTCAGTGTGTGTGAGTATGTCAGTGTGTGTGAGTATGTCAGTGTGTGTGAGTATGTCAGTGTGTGTGAGTATGTCAGTGTGTGTGAGTATGTCAGTGTGTGTGAGTATGTCAGTGTGTGTGAGTATGTCAGTGTGTGTGAGTATGTCAGTGTGTGTGAGTATGTCAGTGTGTGTGAGTATGTCAGTGTGTGTGAGTATGTCAGTGTGTGTGAGTATGTCAGTGTGTGTGAGTATGTCAGTGTGTGTGAGTATGTCAGTGTGTGTGAGTATGTCAGTGTGTGTGAGTATGTCAGTGTGTGTGAGTATGTCAGTGTGTGTGAGTATGTCAGTGTGTGTGAGTATGTCAGTGTGTGTGAGTATGTCAGTGTGTGTGAGTATGTCAGTGTGTGTGAGTATGTCAGTGTGTGTGAGTATGTCAGTGTGTGTGAGTATGTCAGTGTGTGTGAGTATGTCAGTGTGTGTGAGTATGTCAGTGTGTGTGAGTATGTCAGTGTGTGTGAGTATGTCAGTGTGTGTGAGTATGTCAGTGTGTGTGAGTATGTCAGTGTGTGTGAGTATGTCAGTGTGTGTGAGTATGTCAGTGTGTGTGAGTATGTCAGTGTGTGTGAGTATGTCAGTGTGTGTGATGTCAGTGTGTGTGAGTATGTCAGTGTGTGTGAGTATGTCAGTGTGTGTGAGTATGTCAGTGTGTGTGAGTATGTCAGTGTGTGTGAGTATGTCAGTGTGTGTGAGTATGTCAGTGTGTGTGAGTATGTCAGTGTGTGTGAGTATGTCAGTGTGTGTGAGTATGTCAGTGTGTGTGAGTATGTCAGTGTGTGTGAGTATGTCAGTGTGTGTGAGTATGTCAGTGTGTGTGAGTATGTCAGTGTGTGTGAGTATGTCAGTGTGTGTGAGTATGTCAGTGTGTGTGAGTATGTCAGTGTGTGTGAGTATGTCAGTGTGTGTGAGTATGTCAGTGTGTGTGAGTATGTCAGTGTGTGTGAGTATGTCAGTGTGTGTGAGTATGTCAGTGTGTGTGAGTATGTCAGTGTGTGTGAGTATGTCAGTGTGTGTGAGTATGTCAGTGTGTGTGAGTATGTCAGTGTGTGTGAGTATGTCAGTGTGTGTGAGTATGTCAGTGTGTGTGAGTATGTCAGTGTGTGTGAGTATGTCAGTGTGTGTGAGTATGTCAGTGTGTGTGAGTATGTCAGTGTGTGTGAGTATGTCAGTGTGTGTGAGTATGTCAGTGTGTGTGAGTATGTCAGTGTGTGTGAGTATGTCAGTGTGTGTGAGTATGTCAGTGTGTGTGAGTATGTCAGTGTGTGTGAGTATGTCAGTGTGTGTGAGTATGTCAGTGTGTGTGAGTATGTCAGTGTGTGTGAGTATGTCAGTGTGTGTGAGTATGTCAGTGTGTGTGAGTATGTCAGTGTGTGTGAGTATGTCAGTGTGTGTGAGTATGTCAGTGTGTGTGAGTATGTCAGTGTGTGTGAGTATGTCAGTGTGTGTGAGTATGTCAGTGTGTGTGAGTATGTCAGTGTGTGTGAGTATGTCAGTGTGTGTGAGTATGTCAGTGTGTGTGAGTATGTCAGTGTGTGTGAGTATGTCAGTGTGTGTGAGTATGTCAGTGTGTGTGAGTATGTCAGTGTGTGTGAGTATGTCAGTGTGTGTGAGTATGTCAGTGTGTGTGAGTATGTCAGTGTGTGTGAGTATGTCAGTGTGTGTGAGTATGTCAGTGTGTGTGAGTATGTCAGTGTGTGTGAGTATGTCAGTGTGTGTGAGTATGTCAGTGTGTGTGAGTATGTCAGTGTGTGTGAGTATGTCAGTGTGTGTGAGTATGTCAGTGTGTGTGAGTATGTCAGTGTGTGTGAGTATGTCAGTGTGTGTGAGTATGTCAGTGTGTGTGAGTATGTCAGTGTGTGTGAGTATGTCAGTGTGTGTGAGTATGTCAGTGTGTGTGAGTATGTCAGTGTGTGTGAGTATGTCAGTGTGTGTGAGTATGTCAGTGTGTGTGAGTATGTCAGTGTGTGTGAGTATGTCAGTGTGTGTGAGTATGTCAGTGTGTGTGAGTATGTCAGTGTGTGTGAGTATGTCAGTGTGTGTGAGTATGTCAGTGTGTGTGAGTATGTCAGTGTGTGTGAGTATGTCAGTGTGTGTGAGTATGTCAGTGTGTGTGAGTATGTCAGTGTGTGTGAGTATGTCAGTGTGTGTGAGTATGTCAGTGTGTGTGAGTATGTCAGTGTGTGTGAGTATGTCAGTGTGTGTGAGTATGTCAGTGTGTGTGAGTATGTCAGTGTGTGTGAGTATGTCAGTGTGTGTGAGTATGTCAGTGTGTGTGAGTATGTCAGTGTGTGTGAGTATGTCAGTGTGTGTGAGTATGTCAGTGTGTGTGAGTATGTCAGTGTGTGTGAGTATGTCAGTGTGTGTGAGTATGTCAGTGTGTGTGAGTATGTCAGTGTGTGTGAGTATGTCAGTGTGTGTGAGTATGTCAGTGTGTGTGAGTATGTCAGTGTGTGTGAGTATGTCAGTGTGTGTGAGTATGTCAGTGTGTGTGAGTATGTCAGTGTGTGTGAGTATGTCAGTGTGTGTGAGTATGTCAGTGTGTGTGAGTATGTCAGTGTGTGTGAGTATGTCAGTGTGTGTGAGTATGTCAGTGTGTGTGAGTATGTCAGTGTGTGTGAGTATGTCAGTGTGTGTGAGTATGTCAGTGTGTGTGAGTATGTCAGTGTGTGTGAGTATGTCAGTGTGTGTGAGTATGTCAGTGTGTGTGAGTATGTCAGTGTGTGTGAGTATGTCAGTGTGTGTGAGTATGTCAGTGTGTGTGAGTATGTCAGTGTGTGTGAGTATGTCAGTGTGTGTGAGTATGTCAGTGTGTGTGAGTATGTCAGTGTGTGTGAGTATGTCAGTGTGTGTGAGTATGTCAGTGTGTGTGAGTATGTCAGTGTGTGTGAGTATGTCAGTGTGTGTGAGTATGTCAGTGTGTGTGAGTATGTCAGTGTGTGTGAGTATGTCAGTGTGTGTGAGTATGTCAGTGTGTGTGAGTATGTCAGTGTGTGTGAGTATGTCAGTGTGTGTGAGTATGTCAGTGTGTGTGAGTATGTCAGTGTGTGTGAGTATGTCAGTGTGTGTGAGTATGTCAGTGTGTGTGAGTATGTCAGTGTGTGTGAGTATGTCAGTGTGTGTGAGTATGTCAGTGTGTGTGAGTATGTCAGTGTGTGTGAGTATGTCAGTGTGTGTGAGTATGTCAGTGTGTGTGAGTATGTCAGTGTGTGTGAGTATGTCAGTGTGTGTGAGTATGTCAGTGTGTGTGAGTATGTCAGTGTGTGTGAGTATGTCAGTGTGTGTGAGTATGTCAGTGTGTGTGAGTATGTCAGTGTGTGTGAGTATGTCAGTGTGTGTGAGTATGTCAGTGTGTGTGAGTATGTCAGTGTGTGTGAGTATGTCAGTGTGTGTGAGTATGTCAGTGTGTGTGAGTATGTCAGTGTGTGTGAGTATGTCAGTGTGTGTGAGTAT
Source organism: Carcharodon carcharias (assembly GCF_017639515.1). Taxonomy (NCBI): domain Eukaryota; kingdom Metazoa; phylum Chordata; class Chondrichthyes; order Lamniformes; family Lamnidae; genus Carcharodon; species Carcharodon carcharias. The sequence continues at coordinate 237,612,324 of NC_054468.1, forward strand.
GTCAGTGTGTGTGAGTATGTCAGTGTGTGTGAGTATGTCAGTGTGTGTGAGTATGTCAGTGTGTGTGAGTATGTCAGTGTGTGTGAGTATGTCAGTGTGTGTGAGTATGTCAGTGTGTGTGAGTATGTCAGTGTGTGTGAGTATGTCAGTGTGTGTGAGTATGTCAGTGTGTGTGAGTATGTCAGTGTGTGTGAGTATGTCAGTGTGTGTGAGTATGTCAGTGTGTGTGAGTATGTCAGTGTGTGTGAGTATGTCAGTGTGTGTGAGTATGTCAGTGTGTGTGAGTATGTCAGTGTGTGTGAGTATGTCAGTGTGTGTGAGTATGTCAGTGTGTGTGAGTATGTCAGTGTGTGTGAGTATGTCAGTGTGTGTGAGTATGTCAGTGTGTGTGAGTATGTCAGTGTGTGTGAGTATGTCAGTGTGTGTGAGTATGTCAGTGTGTGTGAGTATGTCAGTGTGTGTGAGTATGTCAGTGTGTGTGAGTATGTCAGTGTGTGTGAGTATGTCAGTGTGTGTGAGTATGTCAGTGTGTGTGAGTATGTCAGTGTGTGTGAGTATGTCAGTGTGTGTGAGTATGTCAGTGTGTGTGAGTATGTCAGTGTGTGTGAGTATGTCAGTGTGTGTGAGTATGTCAGTGTGTGTGAGTATGTCAGTGTGTGTGAGTATGTCAGTGTGTGTGAGTATGTCAGTGTGTGTGAGTATGTCAGTGTGTGTGAGTATGTCAGTGTGTGTGAGTATGTCAGTGTGTGTGAGTATGTCAGTGTGTGTGAGTATGTCAGTGTGTGTGAGTATGTCAGTGTGTGTGAGTATGTCAGTGTGTGTGAGTATGTCAGTGTGTGTGAGTATGTCAGTGTGTGTGAGTATGTCAGTGTGTGTGAGTATGTCAGTGTGTGTGAGTATGTCAGTGTGTGTGAGTATGTCAGTGTGTGTGAGTATGTCAGTGTGTGTGAGTATGTCAGTGTGTGTGAGTATGTCAGTGTGTGTGAGTATGTCAGTGTGTGTGAGTATGTCAGTGTGTGTGAGTATGTCAGTGTGTGTGAGTATGTCAGTGTGTGTGAGTATGTCAGTGTGTGTGAGTATGTCAGTGTGTGTGAGTATGTCAGTGTGTGTGAGTATGTCAGTGTGTGTGAGTATGTCAGTGTGTGTGAGTATGTCAGTGTGTGTGAGTATGTCAGTGTGTGTGAGTATGTCAGTGTGTGTGAGTATGTCAGTGTGTGTGAGTATGTCAGTGTGTGTGAGTATGTCAGTGTGTGTGAGTATGTCAGTGTGTGTGAGTATGTCAGTGTGTGTGAGTATGTCAGTGTGTGTGAGTATGTCAGTGTGTGTGAGTATGTCAGTGTGTGTGAGTATGTCAGTGTGTGTGAGTATGTCAGTGTGTGTGAGTATGTCAGTGTGTGTGAGTATGTCAGTGTGTGTGAGTATGTCAGTGTGTGTGAGTATGTCAGTGTGTGTGAGTATGTCAGTGTGTGTGAGTATGTCAGTGTGTGTGAGTATGTCAGTGTGTGTGAGTATGTCAGTGTGTGTGAGTATGTCAGTGTGTGTGAGTATGTCAGTGTGTGTGAGTATGTCAGTGTGTGTGAGTATGTCAGTGTGTGTGAGTATGTCAGTGTGTGTGAGTATGTCAGTGTGTGTGAGTATGTCAGTGTGTGTGAGTATGTCAGTGTGTGTGAGTATGTCAGTGTGTGTGAGTATGTCAGTGTGTGTGAGTATGTCAGTGTGTGTGAGTATGTCAGTGTGTGTGAGTATGTCAGTGTGTGTGAGTATGTCAGTGTGTGTGAGTATGTCAGTGTGTGTGAGTATGTCAGTGTGTGTGAGTATGTCAGTGTGTGTGAGTATGTCAGTGTGTGTGAGTATGTCAGTGTGTGTGAGTATGTCAGTGTGTGTGAGTATGTCAGTGTGTGTGAGTATGTCAGTGTGTGTGAGTATGTCAGTGTGTGTGAGTATGTCAGTGTGTGTGAGTATGTCAGTGTGTGTGAGTATGTCAGTGTGTGTGAGTATGTCAGTGTGTGTGAGTATGTCAGTGTGTGTGAGTATGTCAGTGTGTGTGAGTATGTCAGTGTGTGTGATGTCAGTGTGTGTGAGTATGTCAGTGTGTGTGAGTATGTCAGTGTGTGTGAGTATGTCAGTGTGTGTGAGTATGTCAGTGTGTGTGAGTATGTCAGTGTGTGTGAGTATGTCAGTGTGTGTGAGTATGTCAGTGTGTGTGAGTATGTCAGTGTGTGTGAGTATGTCAGTGTGTGTGAGTATGTCAGTGTGTGTGAGTATGTCAGTGTGTGTGAGTATGTCAGTGTGTGTGAGTATGTCAGTGTGTGTGAGTATGTCAGTGTGTGTGAGTATGTCAGTGTGTGTGAGTATGTCAGTGTGTGTGAGTATGTCAGTGTGTGTGAGTATGTCAGTGTGTGTGAGTATGTCAGTGTGTGTGAGTATGTCAGTGTGTGTGAGTATGTCAGTGTGTGTGAGTATGTCAGTGTGTGTGAGTATGTCAGTGTGTGTGAGTATGTCAGTGTGTGTGAGTATGTCAGTGTGTGTGAGTATGTCAGTGTGTGTGAGTATGTCAGTGTGTGTGAGTATGTCAGTGTGTGTGAGTATGTCAGTGTGTGTGAGTATGTCAGTGTGTGTGAGTATGTCAGTGTGTGTGAGTATGTCAGTGTGTGTGAGTATGTCAGTGTGTGTGAGTATGTCAGTGTGTGTGAGTATGTCAGTGTGTGTGAGTATGTCAGTGTGTGTGAGTATGTCAGTGTGTGTGAGTATGTCAGTGTGTGTGAGTATGTCAGTGTGTGTGAGTATGTCAGTGTGTGTGAGTATGTCAGTGTGTGTGAGTATGTCAGTGTGTGTGAGTATGTCAGTGTGTGTGAGTATGTCAGTGTGTGTGAGTATGTCAGTGTGTGTGAGTATGTCAGTGTGTGTGAGTATGTCAGTGTGTGTGAGTATGTCAGTGTGTGTGAGTATGTCAGTGTGTGTGAGTATGTCAGTGTGTGTGAGTATGTCAGTGTGTGTGAGTATGTCAGTGTGTGTGAGTATGTCAGTGTGTGTGAGTATGTCAGTGTGTGTGAGTATGTCAGTGTGTGTGAGTATGTCAGTGTGTGTGAGTATGTCAGTGTGTGTGAGTATGTCAGTGTGTGTGAGTATGTCAGTGTGTGTGAGTATGTCAGTGTGTGTGAGTATGTCAGTGTGTGTGAGTATGTCAGTGTGTGTGAGTATGTCAGTGTGTGTGAGTATGTCAGTGTGTGTGAGTATGTCAGTGTGTGTGAGTATGTCAGTGTGTGTGAGTATGTCAGTGTGTGTGAGTATGTCAGTGTGTGTGAGTATGTCAGTGTGTGTGAGTATGTCAGTGTGTGTGAGTATGTCAGTGTGTGTGAGTATGTCAGTGTGTGTGAGTATGTCAGTGTGTGTGAGTATGTCAGTGTGTGTGAGTATGTCAGTGTGTGTGAGTATGTCAGTGTGTGTGAGTATGTCAGTGTGTGTGAGTATGTCAGTGTGTGTGAGTATGTCAGTGTGTGTGAGTATGTCAGTGTGTGTGAGTATGTCAGTGTGTGTGAGTATGTCAGTGTGTGTGAGTATGTCAGTGTGTGTGAGTATGTCAGTGTGTGTGAGTATGTCAGTGTGTGTGAGTATGTCAGTGTGTGTGAGTATGTCAGTGTGTGTGAGTATGTCAGTGTGTGTGAGTATGTCAGTGTGTGTGAGTATGTCAGTGTGTGTGAGTATGTCAGTGTGTGTGAGTATGTCAGTGTGTGTGAGTATGTCAGTGTGTGTGAGTATGTCAGTGTGTGTGAGTATGTCAGTGTGTGTGAGTATGTCAGTGTGTGTGAGTATGTCAGTGTGTGTGAGTATGTCAGTGTGTGTGAGTATGTCAGTGTGTGTGAGTATGTCAGTGTGTGTGAGTATGTCAGTGTGTGTGAGTATGTCAGTGTGTGTGAGTATGTCAGTGTGTGTGAGTATGTCAGTGTGTGTGAGTATGTCAGTGTGTGTGAGTATGTCAGTGTGTGTGAGTATGTCAGTGTGTGTGAGTATGTCAGTGTGTGTGAGTATGTCAGTGTGTGTGAGTATGTCAGTGTGTGTGAGTATGTCAGTGTGTGTGAGTATGTCAGTGTGTGTGAGTATGTCAGTGTGTGTGAGTATGTCAGTGTGTGTGAGTATGTCAGTGTGTGTGAGTATGTCAGTGTGTGTGAGTATGTCAGTGTGTGTGAGTATGTCAGTGTGTGTGAGTATGTCAGTGTGTGTGAGTATGTCAGTGTGTGTGAGTATGTCAGTGTGTGTGAGTATGTCAGTGTGTGTGAGTATGTCAGTGTGTGTGAGTATGTCAGTGTGTGTGAGTATGTCAGTGTGTGTGAGTATGTCAGTGTGTGGAGTATGTCAGTGTGTGTGAGTTTGTCAGTGTGTGTGATTATGTCAATGTGTGTGTATGTCAGTGTGTGGAGTATGTCAGTGTGTGTGAGTTTGCCAGTGTGTGTGTGTATGTCAGTGTGTGTGAGTATTTCAATGTGTGTGTATGTCAGTGTGTGTGAGTATGTCAGTGTTTGTGAGTATGTCAGTGCTTGTATGTCAGTGTGTGTGAGTATGTCAGTGTGTGTGAGTATGTCAGTGTGTGTGAGTATGTCAGTGTGTGTGAGTATGTCAGTGTGTGTGAGTATGTCAGTGTGTGTGAGTATGTCAGTGTGTGTGAGTATGTCAGTGTGTGTGAGTATGTCAGTGTGTGTGAGTATGTCAGTGTGTGTGAGTATGTCAGTGTGTGTGAGTATGTCAGTGTGTGTGAGTATGTCAGTGTGTGTGAGTATGTCAGTGTGTGTGAGTATGTCAGTGTGTGTGAGTATGTCAGTGTGTGTGAGTATGTCAGTGTGTGTGAGTATGTCAGTGTGTGTGAGTATGTCAGTGTGTGTGAGTATGTCAGTGTGTGTGAGTATGTCAGTGTGTGTGAGTATGTCAGTGTGTGTGAGTATGTCAGTGTGTGTGAGTATGTCAGTGTGTGTGAGTATGTCAGTGTGTGTGAGTATGTCAGTGTGTGTGAGTATGTCAGTGTGTGTGAGTATGTCAGTGTGTGTGAGTATGTCAGTGTGTGTGAGTATGTCAGTGTGTGTGATGTCAGTGTGTGTGAGTATGTCAGTGTGTGTGAGTATGTCAGTGTGTGTGAGTATGTCAGTGTGTGTGAGTATGTCAGTGTGTGTGAGTATGTCAGTGTGTGTGAGTATGTCAGTGTGTGTGAGTATGTCAGTGTGTGTGAGTATGTCAGTGTGTGTGAGTATGTCAGTGTGTGTGAGTATGTCAGTGTGTGTGAGTATGTCAGTGTGTGTGAGTATGTCAGTGTGTGTGAGTATGTCAGTGTGTGTGAGTATGTCAGTGTGTGTGAGTATGTCAGTGTGTGTGAGTATGTCAGTGTGTGTGAGTATGTCAGTGTGTGTGAGTATGTCAGTGTGTGTGAGTATGTCAGTGTGTGTGAGTATGTCAGTGTGTGGAGTATGTCAGTGTGTGTGAGTATGTCAGTTTGTGTGAGTATGTCAGTGTGGGCGAGTATGTCAGTGTATGTGAGTATGTCAGTGTGTGTGTGTATGTCAGTGTGTGGAGTATGTCAGAGTGTGTGAGTATGTCAGTGAGTGTGACTATGTCAGTGTGTGTGTGTATGTCAGTGTGTGTGAGTATGTCAGTGTGTGTGAGTATGTCAGTGTGTGTGAGTATGTCAGTGTGTGTGAGTATGTCAGTGTGTGTATGTCAGTGTGTGTGAGTATGTCAGTGTGTGTGAGTATGTCAGTGTGTGTGAGTATGTCAGTGTGTGTGAGTATGTCAGTGTGTGTGAGTATGTCAGTGTGTGTGAGTATGTCAGTGTGTGTGAGTATGTCAGTGTGTGTGAGTATGTCAGTGTGTGTGAGTATGTCAGTGTGTGTGAGTATGTCAGTGTGTGTGAGTATGTCAGTGTGTGTGAGTATGTCAGTGTGTGTGAGTATGTCAGTGTGTGTGAGTATGTCAGTGTGTGTGAGTATGTCAGTGTGTGTGAGTATGTCAGTGTGTGTGAGTATGTCAGTGTGTGTGAGTATGTCAGTGTGTGTGAGTATGTCAGTGTGTGTGAGTATGTCAGTGTGTGTGAGTATGTCAGTGTGTGTGAGTATGTCAGTGTGTGTGAGTATGTCAGTGTGTGTGAGTATGTCAGTGTGTGTGAGTATGTCAGTGTGTGTGAGTATGTCAGTGTGTGTGAGTATGTCAGTGTGTGTGAGTATGTCAGTGTGTGTGAGTATGTCAGTGTGTGTGAGTATGTCAGTGTGTGTGAGTATGTCAGTGTGTGTGAGTATGTCAGTGTGTGTGAGTATGTCAGTGTGTGTGAGTATGTCAGTGTGTGTGAGTATGTCAGTGTGTGTGAGTATGTCAGTGTGTGTGAGTATGTCAGTGTGTGTGAGTATGTCAGTGTGTGTGAGTATGTCAGTGTGTGTGAGTATGTCAGTGTGTGTGAGTATGTCAGTGTGTGTGAGTATGTCAGTGTGTGTGAGTATGTCAGTGTGTGTGAGTATGTCAGTGTGTGTGAGTATGTCAGTGTGTGTGAGTATGTCAGTGTGTGTGAGTATGTCAGTGTGTGTGAGTATGTCAGTGTGTGTGAGTATGTCAGTGTGTGTGAGTATGTCAGTGTGTGTGAGTATGTCAGTGTGTGTGAGTATGTCAGTGTGTGTGAGTATGTCAGTGTGTGTGAGTATGTCAGTGTGTGTGAGTATGTCAGTGTGTGTGAGTATGTCAGTGTGTGTGAGTATGTCAGTGTGTGTGAGTATGTCAGTGTGTGTGAGTATGTCAGTGTGTGTGAGTATGTCAGTGTGTGTGAGTATGTCAGTGTGTGTGAGTATGTCAGTGTGTGTGAGTATGTCAGTGTGTGTGAGTATGTCAGTGTGTGTGAGTATGTCAGTGTGTGTGAGTATGTCAGTGTGTGTGAGTATGTCAGTGTGTGTGAGTATGTCAGTGTGTGTGAGTATGTCAGTGTGTGTGAGTATGTCAGTGTGTGTGAGTATGTCAGTGTGTGTGAGTATGTCAGTGTGTGTGAGTATGTCAGTGTGTGTGAGTATGTCAGTGTGTGTGAGTATGTCAGTGTGTGTGAGTATGTCAGTGTGTGTGAGTATGTCAGTGTGTGTGAGTATGTCAGTGTGTGTGAGTATGTCAGTGTGTGTGAGTATGTCAGTGTGTGTGAGTATGTCAGTGTGTGTGAGTATGTCAGTGTGTGTGAGTATGTCAGTGTGTGTGAGTATGTCAGTGTGTGTGAGTATGTCAGTGTGTGTGAGTATGTCAGTGTGTGTGAGTATGTCAGTGTGTGTGAGTATGTCAGTGTGTGTGAGTATGTCAGTGTGTGTGAGTATGTCAGTGTGTGTGAGTATGTCAGTGTGTGTGAGTATGTCAGTGTGTGTGAGTATGTCAGTGTGTGTGAGTATGTCAGTGTGTGTGAGTATGTCAGTGTGTGTGAGTATGTCAGTGTGTGTGAGTATGTCAGTGTGTGTGAGTATGTCAGTGTGTGTGAGTATGTCAGTGTGTGTGAGTATGTCAGTGTGTGTGAGTATGTCAGTGTGTGTGAGTATGTCAGTGTGTGTGAGTATGTCAGTGTGTGTGAGTATGTCAGTGTGTGTGAGTATGTCAGTGTGTGTGAGTATGTCAGTGTGTGTGAGTATGTCAGTGTGTGTGAGTATGTCAGTGTGTGTGAGTATGTCAGTGTGTGTGAGTATGTCAGTGTGTGTGAGTATGTCAGTGTGTGTGAGTATGTCAGTGTGTGTGAGTATGTCAGTGTGTGTGAGTATGTCAGTGTGTGTGAGTATGTCAGTGTGTGTGAGTATGTCAGTGTGTGTGAGTATGTCAGTGTGTGTGAGTATGTCAGTGTGTGTGAGTATGTCAGTGTGTGTGAGTATGTCAGTGTGTGTGAGTATGTCAGTGTGTGTGAGTATGTCAGTGTGTGTGAGTATGTCAGTGTGTGTGAGTATGTCAGTGTGTGTGAGTATGTCAGTGTGTGTGAGTATGTCAGTGTGTGTGAGTATGTCAGTGTGTGTGAGTATGTCAGTGTGTGTGAGTATGTCAGTGTGTGTGAGTATGTCAGTGTGTGTGAGTATGTCAGTGTGTGTGAGTATGTCAGTGTGTGTGAGTATGTCAGTCTGTGTATGTCAGTGTGTGTGAGTATGTCAGTGTGTGTGAGTATGTCAGTGTGTGTGAGTATGTCAGTGTGTGTGAGTATGTCAGTGTGTGTGAGTATGTCAGTGTGTGTGAGTATGTCAGTGTGTGTGAGTATGTCAGTG